>NC_135483.1:129130284-129430284 GCF_052094955.1 Ictidomys tridecemlineatus | reverse complement strand
TCCATAGAGTTCCATGTTAATGATTATTATGCATTTTCATTCAAAACTTCTACTAAGATCTTATAGGTTATAAGAAAGGTTTCTCAAGGATCTCACAGTGTGGTAGGGTGCCAGATATCAAAACAAAATCTCCATATAGTATAATGTTTTAAGTGCATTAATTAAGAGATATAGAAGAGTAACAGGAGAGAAGTACCTTAGACTTCTTCACAAATTATAATGGTTCCCCAGAGAGGAGGTGTTACCTGAGATGAGGCTGAAAATATGAGTAGGAGTTTGGCAGGAAATAAGAGAAGGACATCTGAGAGAGTGAACATTATATACCAAACACACAACTTGATGCAGGGGAAATTAATATATTTGGGAATGACAAGAGGTTTAATCATCTAATATATGAGAAGTGAGTGGGAAAGGGAACCAAAGAAGTCAGAGCTTATTAAGAAGAACTTTGTGCTTAGCAAAGAACTGGGATATAGAGTCACTAAAAGATTTTAAGTATGGGAGTGACACAAACATATTCTTCTATTAAAAGGATTTTTCCTTCTTGAAAAAACAAATTACGGATGTCTGTATGAAAGAGAACTGGAGGAAAGAGAAATAGAGACACCTCTTAGGAGGCTCTTGTGGTATTTCAGATAAGAGTGAATAGTTTATGTTTTCAGGCTTATTTATCTCTATTAAATCCCTCTGTTACAAAAATCTGGCAAGTCACATGACTTTTGGAATGAGGTTGTGGAACAAGTCTGGCAAGTACTTAAGTACTGGGGATTGAACCCAGGGATACTCTACTGTTCCCCAGCCTTCTTTTTGTTAGTATTATTATATATTTAAAATATAATTTTTTGTCAGAGACAGACATTTATTTTATTTATTTATTGTACTGAGAATCAAACTTAATACCTCACACATGTGAGGCAAGTGCTCTACAGCTGAGCCACAACCCCAGCCCTTATTTTTTATTTTGAGTTCTAGGCAACCACTAATTTACTTTTGTACTATAAAGATTTTTCTTTTTTGGATATTTCACATAAATGAAATTTAAAATAAAGATGACATTCTTTTGAGGGTCAGATTAATAGGAGATAGCCTAATGTATTCTTTAAACATCAATTCCAATTTACCTGTGAAAGAAATCTGCTTGAAATTATAAATCCTCTTTACATTTTACATTTCTCTTTGCTCACATTTAAATTACGAAAGATATAATGTTGATTTCTATTGAGCTGTTTTGCCAACCTTGTATCTTTGAGGAAAGTATAGGTATTTTCTTCTTTGTAGTTTCCTGGCTAAACTCATAAGAACAAAAATATCTAGAAGCAAGTGTGCTAGGCCCTGGCTTTATAATAACTCTTTGAAGTAAGTTTAATTAATCACATTTATTTATTTATTTATTTATTTATACTATTTAGTTGTCAATGGACCTTTATTTTATTTATTTATATGAAGTGCAGAGAATTGAACCTAGTGCCTCACACATGCTAGGCAAGTGCTCTACCACTGGGCCACAACCCCAGCCCTAATTACTTCAGAAACTAAGGCTCAACAAACCTAAAGGCTGAATGCAGTGAATTCATGAAACAAATACAGAGTAGAAGCTATATTTCAGAGATGGGAAGTTGTGGCCTAAGATTTGGCAGATACAACTTTGTGGATAAAGTGACTGTTAGGACTATATTTAAAGGACAATAGTATTTGGATTATTGGAAAAGAAAACCGAATATGTCTCAATATGAATAGCATGAGTGACGTTATGAGAATAGACAAGAATAAGCACGACATTCGTAGTGAAGTTTTCTAACCAGCCTCTTTAGATTGCTGCTAGAAACCCTCTCTATTAACCCACTAAAACTCAAGTAGAAGCATAGGTATTTGGAAGCCTACAGAGAAGTCTTACAGAATATAGGAAAATCAAAAAGGCAGGTCTAAGGAAAAAAAACTGGGATTAGCTAATTCTGATCTGTGCAGTCAGGGTTACTTCACTTCTCTACACATGTACTTTCTATCATTATTTCCTTAGGCCTATGGCCATAATGATCACCCAACTCAACAATAACTTTCCCTGTTTCTATCAGTTAAAATGTCCATATGAGAAAGAATCTGATTAGATCATAGCATCTTTTAGAGGCAAATATCACGTAGTACAAATTTCCCATTATATGTTGGATCACGTTTGTTTCAGATAGCTTTTTGAGGATATCTGTAATACTGTGAATTGAACTCATTACCTCTGCTTGCTAAGCATTTACTCTGTCACGGACCTACATGCCTAGTCCCCATGTTTCAGACATCTTTGATCATAGGGATGGGGTCATTGTGGCCCACTGTTAAGGAACAAGAATTTTATTAGCAGCAAGAAGTGCTACCTGATGAATTAGCTGGATTAAAAAGGGGAAGCATGAGTGAAGAAGAAGGAAAAAAATAATGGATCGTGGATCTTCCTACTCCCTGGTTGAGAGTGAAATATGAGCAAGTGGTCTTTGTAGATATTAAAATTTAAAAGTTTAGAAAAACAAAGAAAATTGAGAGTATAGATGAATCATATATGTAATCATTAGAGAATAAAATTATATAATGTTTATTATAAAACAATTATAAATCTGTGCTTAAAAATTTTGGCATGAGTGAGGTGTATTCTAATATGAAAATTTAGTTTTAGAAATATTCTGCTTTCACATCATGTTTTTATATTTTCTGAGTATGAGAAAATGTGTAGATTTTAATGTAAATACCTCTCTCTAGTCATTAAGAAAATAAGGAATAAATATCATATCTTCCCACTGCTTATTTAATTGCTTACTCTCTCCGGGCTCATCTACATATATAGCCCCCCAAAAGGCCACTGTCTCCTGATTCTATACCATATTCTAATACCTGGTACCAAGGTGACTGCTACATAGCTCAATTTCTTGCAAGTAAGAATCTGTTTAATTTGGTTTTGATTAGGTTTCTATTATGGTTTCAACCTACTATATAAATCCTTTCATTACATCTCAAGTACCTAGCATTTTCATGTTTTAATAAATGCTTTTTGAAAGATCAAATATCTGATATTTTTATAAATTTTTAAATTTTGTGTAATTGTATAATCACTTGTAGTATCTAGGTAAAATAATTTTGATATCATTAATCGAGTTGAGCATACAAAGGAAAAGACTAGCATTTGGGTTGCATACCAGGTGCCCAGCTAATTTAACATTCCTTATCTATATTTTTTTGTTTATACTGGAAGGTTAAGAATATATGTCCCTGAAACCTACAGGAATTCTATAAATTTTGTACATCTGCTCTCACATCCATGGACTATAGAAAAAGCCTGGATTCTGCTAGTGTAAAGTAGTGTAAATGTGTGAATGTGTGGACAGACATGTACAGATGTGTATGTATAAAGTAGTAATCATATATGTAGAGCAATGTATACATATATATGCTAACATTATAAAATTGTAGTTAGAATGACTAGGGATTGTAAAATCCTTTGCTTTCTTATAAATAAATTATTGGGAAGCCAAATAGATCAATGTTTCTCAAACCTCTTTAGCAAATACCTCGATATTTTTTTAATGGATCCCATTATGTGAATTTTATGACCTTTAATGATCTATGACCCAAAGTTTTTAACTTATTTTGCTCTAAGTGGGATTAAAGAATTCAATAAATAGGAAGGACTTAGAATTTTAGAGTTGGTAACCAGTGTGTCTTGTATATTTTTTATATTTGCTTTGCCAAATGAATAGTAGGTTCTTATAGAATTCTGATATGAATTCTATTTATATAAGTATATGGAATACCAAATTTAGCTTAACTCTTAAAGTCCTCCGATACAGAATGTCATCAGCATATTGGAAGGACAAATGGAAACCCAGACAAAAATGTTTTGTTTCTGTTCCTTTTCTTTGATGTCATCTTTTCTCCATATTAAATTCTTTCCTCTCTAAATTTGTTGAGAATTTATATAAGTATGTATTTCTGGTCTCTTTCTGCCAGTAATAACTGGACTTACAATGTTGCAAATGGAACAAAACCCTTGAGTCCTACAAGGGATATTTTGGTGGAGAAATTTGAGAAGTAATGAAAGATCTAATGAGTTATTTGAAGTTATCTTCTGAGTGAGTCATTTAAATAAATAGTTTTAAACTCATATAATATTCATTTAATGAAATCCCCAGTATTTTGGTGATGGTAAATATAGTCATTGAAGAAAACAAACAGCACAATAATAGTTTCAGTTCCTTTACAGAGGAAACTGCTGACTCAGATAACTTCTTGTACATCAGTCTTCCTTTAATGAGGTAGTATCTGCCCTATAGCTGCCAACTCATGCTTTAACAGTTTTAACTGTCTAGTTACCCAATATTAGGCTTCATCACTAAGCAAGAAGATTTCAGTGTCTGAGAAAAGATATTATCATTTACATCAGTGCAATGGAACTTTCTAGAATATGGTGTACTCTTTAGCACTTGAAATTTTACTCATGTAATTAAGTTTCTGCATGTGTTTAATGGATTCCCTATTGAACAATGCTGATTTATATATTATTTGGATACCTTGATTTTGGTTTTATCAAAATTGCTTGCTGTCTAGTTACATGTGGTCCTTAAAGTGGTATAAAATGTAATGAGTGGGCCTGATTTTTTTAATCCAGTTGAAGATATAACCACAAAGAGAAAAACTATTTAAAATGACTTCTCAATATTATAGTTTGATTATATGTCTACTGGACTGTATTCTGAGAATTAAAAGAACTATGTTTGTTGTGTTAGTGTTGCTATTGTTTTTGTGAACTTATAGTTGTCTATAAGTCATAAATCAAATGAGTAATTAATTTTGTGTTGAGTTCTGAAAGTTAAAACTGAGATTTTTGAAGATTAAAAGCAAAGACTTGGGGCTGGGGTTGTGGCTCAATGGTAGAGCACTTGCCTAGCATGGGTGAGCCACTGAGTTTGATCATCAGCATCACATAAAGATAAATAAATAAAGGTATTGTGTCTACAACTAAAAAATATTTTAAACAACAACAACAAAGACTTGGGCTGGGTTTGTGGCTCAGTGGTAGAAAGCTTGCCTAGCATGTGTGAAGCACTGAGTTCAATCCCCAGCACCACATAAAAATAAACAAATAAAATAAAGGTATTGTATTCATCTACAAGTAAAAAATATTTTTTTAAAAAACCAAAAAATTACAAATGTAAAAATTGATGATATAATAAAAAATTTGTAGTTTTAAGTTTGAATTAAAAGTGTATGACCTGTCATTACAGAATGAAATTCAATATTTTTCATTCAGAAGTTGTTTGTGTTTATCATTTGAGCATAGCTTCATAATTCAGAAGTTTTTAATAAACAACTTTACAATAAAAACTTTTTTTGAAAATGTAATTCTGTAAAACATTGAAAAAATCTACTTTAACAAAGACATTCCCTGTGCATTTTCTAATGGTATTCAGGTTTTACAATTATAAACCTTGTTTTATATAAAGGTAAAAATACTTCAAGAGGTTGTTCACTGTTTTTACGATGTGATAGAAGGTTCTTATTTTCTATTTTTCTCTGCTAAATCTGGCTTTAAGAGAGAGTGACTCCAAAGCCTTGAATATGGGGAGGAAGGGGAGAATGTGAAAAGTGATATTCAGGAGTTCTAGTGCCAAAGATGCATAGGTGGAGAGGTGTGTTTGGGAAGAATCAGAGAAGGAAGGCAGCTGGCACCAGAAGTAACTGGTCTGGAACACTTCCACACCTCCATGGAGGCACTGCATTATGACTGCGAACACCCCCATTACCTTGCCAGACCATACTCTGTGGTAAAGGTCACAGCCAATTCCTCCACAGCAGGTTCAGAGCTTCAGGAGAGGCCAGGGTGGGGGCCCAAATTCTTAAGTATTTTTTACTGAATTATTTTATGTGTAAAATTTGATAATTTTAAAATAGGTTTGATAGGATACAAGCCTCAGTATCAGGATTTTACAACTTAATAGTTATAGCACTGCTATGTTTCTTACTATTTTTTTTCTTTCTTATTCAGGAGATTGATTCCAGGGGTGCTTCTGAGCTTCATCTTTGGTCTTTTATTATTTTGAGAAGGGGTCTTATTGAGTTGCTGAGGTTGGCCTTGAACTTCTGGGTCATCCTGCCTCAGCCTCCAGAGTTGCTGGGATTATAGGCATGTACCACCATGCCTGCATTGTTTTTTTTTTTTTTTTAATACGATGTATTATTTTAAGGCACATAAATACTACACATTTTTATTTATTCAGCATATATACAGTAAGCAGCTATTTTGGGTGAAGTATTCGTCCAAGTCTCTATAGGAGATATATGATAAGATATACATGATTTCTATTCCATAAACTTACAGGTTGTTAGGTAGATTTTTACAAGTTTATAATTAAAATAAAGAATGAAGTGCAATAAGTATAAAGAAAGAGGCACTGAAACAATGCTTTTAAAAGATAGAATTTGGAACTTTTGATTTCTTCAGATTATCATTAGTCACAGTGGTAAGGGTTTAGAATCTGACTTTTAGCTTTGATAATCAGATAAACATCATTGGAGTGTAATGTTGGCCTGGGGTTTGAAGAACAGGGAGAATTTGATATGTGGATATGGGGCAGGAGTGAAGAACATTGATAAGGAGAGGAGTACCACAGGAATTGATTCCAGGTTTTGGGAAATTGTAATATAGGAACCAGGTCATGACTAGTTCATTTGAATGAAGCATACAGAGAAAGTAAATTTTGAGGGCTGGGGGTATAGCTCAGTGAGCCTAGCTAGCATGAGTAAGGCCATGAGTTTCATCTCCAGCATTGATTGGGGGCATGATGAACAAGTTTTGAGAAGTGAGAAAAATCTGTAAAGTCAGACTAAGTAGTTTGAGTTTGATTCTGTTAATGTGAAGAAGGGTAGGGGAGAATAAATATGTGCTATCACAATTTTTTTTTCAGAGAGTTCAAGGGGAGAGAGGAAATATTTAGATGACAAGTCAGGGGGAGGAAAAATTGGAAAAAATTAGATACTAATAATAGCTGTTTTTAGCAAGAGATAGCAATAAAAGATAATAGAGAATTTTGACTTCTATTGTGGTAAGATGAGGTTTAGGTCAGCAATAAAAAAAGAATGATTTTATGACATTTACCAACAAATAGGTGGATCTGGAGATTATCATGCTAACTGAAGTGAGGCAGTCCCCAAAAACCAAAGGTCTCATGTTTCATCTGATAGGTAGAAGCTAACCCACAGGAGGGGAAGAATAGAAATGCAGTAGATTAGACAATAGGGAATGGAGGAGGAAGAGGGGAGATAAGTAAAAGAAGAACAGTGGAATGAATTTGACATAGTTTTCCCATGTACATATATGAAAGTAGTGAATCCTACCACTGTGTACATCCATAAGAATGGGACTCTAACTAGAATAAGATGTATTCCATGCTTGTATAATTATATAAAAATGAATTCTGTGGTCATATATAAGTAAAAAATAAACTTCTCCATGTTAAATAACCTTACAGAAGTTTGGGCAGATTCTACTGCTGTTTGGGGGAACTGTAGTTAAATTTTTGTATAAAATATTGGACTGTTCTCTAAGGCTTGGACTGAAAAGTATAACAAAGAGATTTGAATACTTTGTTTCATCTATTTATTTTGTCTTTTTTGATTCACATTTTCTTAGGTAAGGGTTCCTACCTATATGTAAATGTGCTCACAAAAAGAATTACAGTGTGGATTTTGATATACATTATTATAAATCCTAGAACTTATGAATTTTTTTCATAAGTCTAGGAAAATATTTACAATTTTTAGTGCCCTTCATATTTTATGATTCTTTTTGTTAATGGTAACTGGAATGAAGCCCCAGATTTGTGACTAATTCATCTCTTCTTGGACCATCCTGGGAAATGATTGTGAGTCATCTTCCTGCAGTGTCTTCAGGGACAGATTTTATTTGGTTGTTGATAATGATATGATGAAGAATTTTTCCTCTGCCATATTTAAATTTCAAGGTTAATTTCCCCCTTGGATAACAAGTAATGGCATTTAATTTTTGTATAATAATTTTTTTGGAGGGACCCGGGGATTGACCTCAAGAGCACTCAACCACTGAGCCATATCCCCAGTCCTATTTTGTGTTTTATTTACATACAGGGTCTCACTGTTGCAGAGGCTGGCTTTGAACTCACCATCCTCCTGTCTCAGCCTCCCAAACCACAGAGATTATTGGTGTGTGCCACTGTACCCAGCTGTGTACTAATTTTAATGTAAAGAATTGGAATAGTGGGGCTGGGGTTGTGGCTCAGCAGTAGAGTGCTCGCCTAGCATGTGCAAGGCCCTAGGTTCGATCTGCAGCACCACGTAAAAATAAATAAAGATATTGTGTTCAACTAAAAATAAATATTAAAAGAAAATAATTGGAATAGGCAGCTCAGGAAGATGAGGCAGGAGGATACCAAGTTCAAAGCCAGCCTCAGTAACTTAGTGAAGCCCTAAGCAACATAGCAAGACCCTGTCTTTAAATTAAATATTAAACAGGGCTGGGGATGTGGCTCAGTGGTTAAGTGCCCTAGGTTCAATCCCTGGTACAAATTTTTCACAAAAAATAAAGAATTGGAATAGACTGAAAAGTATGAATAAAAATGCAGTTCATTTAATTTCACCATTCAGAGATAACCATTGGTAACATTTTGATGTATTTCCTTTCAGGCTTGTTTTTTCAAGTTATATATATATATATATATATATATATATATATATATTAGTACACATCATTAGTACACTTAATACACATAATATATATATGTATGTTTTTTAAAATTTTTTATTTGTTCTTTTTAGTTATACATGATAGTAGAAATTGTACAATACATAACATATCATCCATACATACATACATGACTTTCCATTTTTGTGGTTGTACATGATGTGAAGTTACACTGCTCATAAAAGAACAGAGGAAAGTTATGTCTAATTCATTCATTCTACTGTTTTTCTTATTCCAATCCACCTTCCTTCCCTTCATTTCCCTTTGTCTAATCCAGTGAACTTTAATTCTTCCCTCCCACCCACCAACCCTGTTATTATGAGTTAGCATCTGCATATCAGATAGAACATTCGGCCTTTGGTTTTTTAGGGGCTTGGTTTATTTCAGTTAGCAGGATAGTCTCCAGTTCCAGCGATTTACTGGCAAATGCCATAATTTCATTCTTCTTTATGGCTAATATTCCATTGTTTATATGTGCCACATTTTCTTTATCCATTCATCTGTTGAAGGTGACTAGGGTGGTTTCATAGCTTAATTATTGTCAATTTAGGTGCTATAAAGATTGGTGTGGCTGTGACACTATAGGATTCTGATTTTAAGACCTTTGGGTATATGCTGAGGAGTGGGATAACTAAGTCAAATGGTGGTTCTGTTCCAAGTTTTCTGAGAAATCTCCATACTGCTTTCCAGAGTGGTTGCATCAACTTGCAGTCCCACCAGCAATATATGAATGTACCTTTTGCCCCTCATCCTCACGAACATTTATTGTTACTTGTGTTCTTGATAATTACCATTCTGACTGGAGTGAAATGAAAAGCTCAGTGTAGTTTTAATTTGCATTTCTCTAAATGCTAGGGATGTTGAACGTTTTTTCGTATACTTGTTGACCAATTGTATTTCTTTTATGAAGTATCCATATCATATATTTTTACACAAAGTTAGATCATATATTTATATGTTTTGCCCCTTTTATTTATATCATGAATGTTTTCTTGTATTTGTGTTAGAAAATAAGTTTTTAAATAGTTATATGATCTCCACTTGAATAAATATTTCAGTTTATATAACCAACTTCCTATTTGTTGTGTTATAGAAATTATTCTAGATTTTGATGGGTTCTTAGCTCTTTTATTTTTATGTATTATTGTTTTCTTTTTCTGGCTCTTTATGATATTTTAGCAGAAGTAAGAAAAGGCTGAATTAGAAACTGAGTTTTTTATGTTTCTTCCATTCTTCCCCCACTTTTAAAAATATTTATTTTTTTAGTTGTAGGTGGACACACAATATGTTTATTTCATTTTTATATGGTGTTTTGAGGATCAAACCCAGAGCCTCATGTGTGCTAGGCAAGCATTCTATCACTGAACCATAACCCCAGCTCTCCTTCCCCTTTTTTAATTTTCATTATTATCATTTTTATGTGTGCAGTTGATTGAACCTAGGGCCTTGTACATGTACCACTGAGCCACATCCAATTTCTCTGATTTTTTTAAAATTATTTTCTGACACATTTTAATTGTCCACAGTGTCTGGTCTACTTCACCCTTTATTTTTAAAGGATTTAAATCCAGAATTTAATATGATGTTCTAATATTGTCAAATTATAACAAAATGATTTGTGTTAAAGGAAAGAATGAGGTCAAACTTTTGTCTCTGATGTATAATACCTTTTTCATTAAAGCAGGTAACTTATTCTGTCCATGTCTGTCTTCTGATTTATGAAAATTATTAATAATTATAAAGAAAATAATTACACTTGGAGTTTACTTGGTATAATTAAAATAATGGGGTGAAAATACATAGCATAGTACTTGGTGTGAAAAATATGAGCTTCTCCATAAAATAGTGTAGTGATGGTGGTGGTAGTAAGTTGAAGTTATAAACAGCAGTGATATTGTCAATACTATTAGTACATGTGAAAAAACACATTCTCAGTTTCTCCACAGAGATGTTAAATTTTTCAATATATATATTGAAAAATTTATATATATATATACACACATTTTTGGGGGTGATTTTGCCATTGTTATGTTTGTTGTTCTTTTGGCCCTTTGTATAACTTTGAACTGATTTTAAGTGTTTTAGTATTCCTAGTTGATTATTGATTTTATTTTATCTAGCATAATAAATACTTCACTAAAATTGTTTCACTGGAAATTTGGATTTGGTGACTGTATTTTAATTCCTTTTCAGATTAAAAAAAATGTAAGCAAAAATTCAAGTGTTTAGAATGTAGCTCAGTGGTAGAGTACTTGCCTAGCATATATGAAGCCCAGGTTTCAATCCCTTAACATTGAAAAAATTAAAAAGGTGAATAATAGGACCAGCATCTTCATCATCTTAACCTTCATACTTATTTTTTACATTCTTAGTTCTTTTAGAGCATATTAATAAGAATGTCATGAAAACAATTATCTTCATTATGAAAAGTGTGTCTGTAGTTTCCCTTTAAGAGATATGTTCATTAAATTTCATTTGATCAAAATTATTGAGCTGGTAAAAGAGGAAATGCATGTATATGTTATCCATGCTTCTAATGAGGTAAGTAGAGAGACTTTGTGGACCCTATTGGTGCTTTTATATTTTATCTTAAATGTAATTGCAGTATTATTGAAGGGTTTAAACAGAAGAAGTGTCATTGTTTATATTTTTAATAATGATTACTTTGTGAAGAATGAATTTTAGTAAGGAAGACAGGGTACTGGTGCAAATTTATATATAAGATCAGTTAGGAACCTTAGCAGTAGCCTGGACTATAGAACAGGGACTGACAAACTTATTCTTTTTTTTTTTAAGAGTTCAATTAAACAGTTTATTAAAGACAATGTTCAGCTGGGTTGTAGCTCCTGCCTGCAATGCCAACTACTTGGCCCAGGTCAGAGGATGTCCAATGCAGTGAGCAAATGGCTAAGCCTCTGGCAGTTCCCCACAATCCCAGTCTCCCTTGGGGGCCTTTTGGAAAGGGGGAAATTAAAGGCACAGGGAACCCAGGCAATACTGAAAAGTCTGTAAATATCTGAATTCCCTCTGTAGCTGAGGGTTAAGATTGGACATTTCCCCAATTGGAACATGAATGTCAAATCTAGTGACCACTAGAAATTAGGCATATTGAAAATAGGCTAGAGTTAGGGGTACCCAGTAATAATGCCTCTAGGGGAAACCACATTCCCATTTCACCCCTGCATGTCCTCTTTAGTGGGCGTCCTTGTAGCCTAATAGGGTCCATGAGACCAGGGTTCTCTACCCCTACTGGCGACTCAATAAGCTAGTCTTATCTTCATGTGAACAATTAGCTGGGGCTAGGTTGGGCATGCTCAAGGCTGTAATCCCCAGAGGACTGCAGCAATAGTAGGCAAGCCTGGACAATTCAGCCAGACTGTCTCCAAGGGCTGGGATGTGGCTCAGGGATTAGCACCACTGGGTTCAGTTGCAGGAACCAAAGGAGGAAGAATTAGCTTACTCTGGGGGCATGAAGTCTTATTGAGAGCTGGACATTGGTGCAGAAGTCACAGACATCCAGAAGTGCGGCTGTGGCAGGTCAAAAGGCACACTGGCTCCTAGAGGCCTCCTCAGACAGCATGACAAACTTATTCTTAAAGGATCAGATAATAGTTTATTCTTTAGAGACATTATGGTATGACACATGTATTCTGCTGTTGAGGTGCAAAAGCAGTCACCACTAATATAAGGAAACAAGTAATAATTCACTTACAGAATAGGCACTCTGCCCATTGACTATTGATCAGGGTGGTGGCTGTGGAGATGGAGAAAAATGGGTCAATTTAGATTTATGATAGAAGTAAAATCAAGATGATTTGACAAGGATTATATATGGTGGAGGATGGACATACTCATGCTCATCTGCCTATAGGGGACTTCAATTTCACACCTCACATATGAGGCTAGTTTCATGATTTGCCTCCCAGATTAAAGATACCGTTACATGGAATTTTCCGTCTGAGTGGTATTTGCAGTCCCCCATTTTGATAAATGCCACTTGTATCAACATTCTTTTTTTTTTAAACCTTCTGTTTAAACTCTGTTCTTTTCATAGACTTCCTTTTTGGCAGAATCACATAATTATTTGATTGGATTTTAATTTTCTTTTGTTATTATGGCAGTGGGATCTAGTCCTAAAGTGATATGATAATGCATTGCAGAAATAAATTTGGAAGGCTAGACTGGAGTGAGTGATATTGTGAAAGCAAAATAGAAAAGTACAGCTATGTGAGTAGACAGTTTAAAAAATCTTAGTTGAAAATGGGAGTACAAAAAATTGACATAACTAAATGAAAATGAGGGTCAAAGAGAAGATTTTTCTTGTTTTTGAAGATAAGGTATAACTGAAAAGAATGTAGTAGATTGGAAGTAGAGAAGAGTGGGAATGGGTGATGCAGTTAGGCTTCCCTGTAAGTTGTGTAAAGACAGTACCACGTCTGAGGGAATTAGGCAGCTTCTTCCATTTTAGCAGGAAGGAAAGAAGGAGAGGATGGTTTCAATATCAATAGGTTTTATATTTTGTGAGGGAAATATTCATTTTATTTTAGTATTTTAGACTCCTAAATGAGTTACTCTCCATCCCCCACAGATAAGTTCTTAATTATGAATGTCAGTAGAGGCAAACATTCTATTCAATATTTTGTTCCTATTATTTTTTTGTTCTACTCTGTAAAATATTAAGTAGAAAAGAAAGAACTGAGCAGTCACAGGGAAATTGAAAAAGGAATAGTATATAGATGACATGATATAGATGATATGATTGCTTGACCTGTTAGGATCTGGGTATTTGGAATGTAGAATTAGGAATGCTTTTTATGGAAAATAAGATTTAATTTGAAGATAAGTTGTACATTCACTTGAAATCATGAGTTAAAGACCAGAAAACAGTGAAAGTGACTCATACTTGAAGACGAGGACTCACATTTTGAAGTCATGGTATGTAGGATTGAACAGCTGTGCATGTTATTAAGAACTGGAATGAATAGATATACACTAGAGCAGTAATTTACAAACTTTTTTTTAAAGCATGGACCCCTTTCTTCAATGGAATAGAATTCTAATGTAAAAAACATAAAAGAAGACTTTGATGGAAGCAGTCTTATGGGCTAGAAACATAACCCCTATTCCAAAGTACTTGGAGTTACCTTGAAACTGCGTGAAGCATTTTCAAGTGTAATCCTAGCAATAATAAGCTATTAAAAACATTTTTATTGATTTAACTGACATCAGCACAAGCACATGGCAAAACAAGTAGGGCAAAAAGATATACAGTGAAAAATATACCCCTGGTCCCTTTGCATAATACAGTAAATACAGTTCCCAGTTTCTTATATATATTTTTATCACAAATGAAATCTTGTTTTTTGTATTCTTTTCCACCTTGTTCTTTTCACTTAACTAGTATAAACCTACCTCATTCTTTTTTAAAGCTGCATAGTAACATAATAAAAACAATTAAATCTAATAATTTGTTATTGACAGAAACATATTTTTGGTATTTTGCAATTACAAAGTTGAAATAAATATCCTTTACACATATGTCTTTACTTCTACACGTCAATGTATTTCTAAGATAAATTCTTTTGAAAACCTTTAAGCAGGAAAGTTAATATCAGAAAGCCAAATCTAATATTGGGATCACTAAGACAAAGTTATTTTTATATGGTATCCATAGCCTCTTACCCTCTTTAAGTATGTTGTTTGCCCTATTCTGTAAATTCTGCTTCTTCTCCGTTAAAGGAGATGTTGTGTTTTCTTCTTTCTCTCATTTTTATATGAGGGAATTGAACCCAGGGGCACTCAACTACTGAGCCTCATCCCCAGCCCTTTTTTGTATTTTATATAAAGACAGAATCTCACTAAGTTGCTTAGGACCTCGCTAAGTTGCTGAGTCTGGCTTTGAACTTGCTATCATCCTTGCCTCAGCCTTCTGAGGTGCTGGAATTATAGATGTGCATTACTAAACCCAGCAAAGGGATGTTTTTATTTAGTTCATTATGTAGTACTTAGACTCTTTGCTTTCTGGGCTTCTGAGTGCTCCTATATATTTTACATAGAGTAACATAATTTTATCTGCTATTCTGTGTTATTTGTTTAGTCTCTTATGCATTGGTCTCAGTTGTTTACCAGAACTGTCTTAGATATTCTAATTAGAATTTTAGTTATGTTTCTTAGTTAAAGCTTTAGGTCTTTTGCTTGTTATTAGGAATCTCTTGCATTTGCAGATGAAAGAATTAGTTACATTGTCTCTATTTTTATCTTTCTAACTTTTGTGTCCTTGGGGAAAATTTCTAGGTGTAGTCAATATTTAAATTCATGGACTATGCTTATGGCTTACTTGATCCATAGATGTTAAATCTTCCTTTAATATTCTCATATATCTATTTCATATGTGTTGGGATAAGCTCTTCCCCACAGATATCTCATTGCAAAGGAATTCTTAATCCGTTGGATAGAAAAGAATACTCTGAATAGATTATTTATTGAGCAGTATGAAACCAGTGCTTTACACTTGGATTATTTTCTTATCATCAGGTCTCTTGAGGTATAAGTAAGACAAGAGTAAATTCTTAAAAGATTTAACAGAAATATATAATTTAGCATGGTACACATTTGGAGATAGAATTAAGGCCAGTGAAAGGAAGGAAAATAAATTTAAAAATTGTTAAATATTTTAATCATTGTAAATTGCGTGAGTGTGTGTTATTTGCTCATTTGCAGGAAGTCTTTTTTAATATTTTTAATTGCCTATGGGCCATTATTTTATTTATTTATGTGATACTGAGAATCGAACCCAGTTTCTCACACATGCTAGGCAAGTGCTTTTCCACTGAGCTACAACCCCAGCCCTGTTTTTTTTAATTCATTTTTTTATTTGAACTTGCTATCCTTCTTGCCTCAGCCTCCTGTTGCAATGCATTATAATTCTTATTACACACATAGAGCACAATTTTTCATATCTCTGGTTGTATACAAGTATATACACACCAATTCATATCTTCATACATGTACTTTGGATAATAATGTCCATCACATTCTACCATCATTTCCAACCCCATGTTCCCTCCCTTCCCCTCCCCCTCCTACCCCTTTGCCTTATCTAGAGTTCATCTATTCCTCCCATGCTCCCCCTCCCCACCCCACTATGAATCAGCCTCCTTATATCAGAGAAAACATTGGGTATTTGGTTTTGGGGGGTGGATGACTTCACTTAGCATTATCTTCTCTAACTCCATCCATTTACCTGCAGATGCCATGATTTTATTCTCTTTCATTGCTGAGTAATATTCCATTGTGTATATATGCCACATTTCTTAATCCATTCATTTATTGAAGGGTATTTAGGTTGGTACAGTTGTTTGTTTTTTAACCAACAAGTTTATAAAATTCCAACAGTGACTTGAGAAATAGTTTAATTCAACTACATAATTTTTTTTAGGTAAAGAAACTAGTATTGGGGAGAATCTGAATTCATTCCAGATCACAGACTAAACACAGAGTACCTGCTTGTTAGTTGGCTTCTGTTTGATGATGTAATTAATCAACTATTTACAGAAGTAGTTAAAATGCAACAAGTGACAAAACAATCCATTTTATATACTCATATTTTAGATCACAATATACCACTTAATTCCTAGAAATAACTTTCTGAAAATGTAGATAAATAAAATTTTTATAATTATTTTTCTATGAACACATTATATTCAGAGAATAATTCTGTCTGCAAATAAAGTATTTCCATGTCATCTATTTCCTAAAGTCCCTTAACAGAAAAATTTTTATTGCTTGGTTTCTGTTTTTGTTAAGCTACTTAGTGCCTTGAAGTATTATATGTCCAAATGTTAGTTGCTGGAAGTTATCTAAAGAAAGTCATATAAAAGCCTTTGTTAGAACTTTTAGAAAATAAGGGACTTAAATTCTACACAATTTTTCATATCTCTGGTTGTATACAAGTATATGCACACCAATTGTTAGTTGTTCTGCTAAGCCAAAAGAAGCAGCATCGTGTCTTATTTCCTGATATTCTTCCTAATTATTGCACATATATATGTATATAATTATTGCATTTCAATATATATAAATATATCCTCTCTTTATATATAGTAAGGATTCACTGAGTCTGTTTTTGTTCTTTGAATTTCCACAACTTTTGATGATGTTAGCTGGTAGACTCATTCTTTAAGAAAACTCTTCCAGGAGAAATATCTGTGCCTGTTCTTGTTCTTTTTCTTTTGTTTATTTTTTATTTCTTTAAAAGAGTCAGGGTTCCACTAAATGCCTATGCTGGATTCCTGGGCTCAAGCCATTCCTCTCACAGGCGCATACCAGCACACCTAGCTTTTTAAGTCTGTTTTAAGAGTAATTTCTGATTGTCAGTTTAATCTGACAAACTTTAATCTGTTTTAGAGCTTATATTTTTTCACCAGTGTAGGGATCAAATCCAAGGTCTTGCACATGCTAGGCAAGTGTACCCCAAACCCCTTAGGCTATAAATTAAATATAGTTAAATACTGAACTATTTGTGTAACTGAAACAGGGAGATAATATACATTTATTAATTATACATTTTGTAGGCCAACATGGCCTACCTTCCCTAATTGTACCTGTTCAGGTTTATGCCTCCCGGCTGTCAGTATTCATAAACTATGATTCCAAAAAAAGGAATATTTGGCAATACATGAATTTGAATAATATTACCATTAACAGCTGATCATTGAATTTTTTTATAGTACATAAAATCTTCATGCAAGGAAGAAACTTTTGTGCTCTTCGTTTTCACAAATTCTGATTTTTGTCTTAGAATTGTTACAGATAATTATCATTTTAGTAAAATACAGCAAATTTATGTTATCCAGTTTGAGCATTATGATATACATTAATTGCATACTATGTGCTATCTGTTATAAACAGTTTGAACAAAATGCAAAATATTACACTTCTAGACGTATGTGGACAAAATATTGACTTTGGGTCATTGAAATCAGGTTGAATCATCTTATTCATAGCTATATAAAATTAAAACTTAAAAAGAAGGTTTTGGTAGTTGAGTGTAACTTTTGATTTTTCATCCTTAGCACTACTAATGTTTTGGGCTTGATAATTCTATGTTATTGAGTGTGGGCTGTCTTGTGCATTGTAGGGTATCTAGCCACTGCCTACTCCATGTTATTAGCTACAAGTTGCTATAATGCCTGCTCCATGCAATTAGCTACAAATTGCTACAATCAAACATGTCTCCCAAATGTTCCTTGGTACCACTGTTTTCAATGATGGAAAAGATTTACAATGAATCAAATCAGTTTTTGTCCCTTCATCTTCTGCACATTTTTCTCCCATGGTTTACTACAAATTTATATCACATTGCAAAGTTCTATGTTAATTTTCAATTGTAGTAACCTTTACCGTAACTGATGAACCAACTTTCTTTCTTTCCTTTTTTCTATTTTTTTTTAATATTTATTTTTTAATTGTAGTTGGTCACAATTCCTTTCTTTCTTTCTTTCTTTCTTTCTTTCTTTCTTTCTTTCTTTCTTTCTTTCTTTCTTTCTTTCTTTCTTTCTTTCTTCCTTCCTTCCTTCCTTCCCTCCCTCCCTCCCTCCCTCCCTCCCTCCCTCCCTCCCTCCCTCCCTTCTTTTCTTTCTTTCTTTCGCTGAGGATGGAACCCAGGGCCTTGCACATGGTAGGCAAACACTCTACCGATGAGCCACAACCCCAGCTCCCTTTTTTCTATTTTTTAAGAGATGGAGTTTTGCTAGGTTGCTCAGTCTGTCCTTGAATGTCTACTTCAACTTCCCAAGTATTTGGAACTACAGACACACACACCACTCGCCCTAGCTTAACTGCTTAACTTTCTATAAAGAAGTCCAAAATTATACACTAAAAACCATAATCTCACGAATAGCCTTGAATTAAAAGATATGACTATACATCTTTTATATTCTTCTGTAGGACAGTATGTTGTGGATAGGGAAGTTATGTTAATATAGTCAGTTCTTTTTGATCTTGTGATTCTGGGTTGGTTTTTAATCACATAGAACCAATTTTTTGGTGATGTTCAAATATCAAGGAAAGGGATATTCTTAACACAGGGGCTCACAATGAGAGTATTGGTATCAAATCTCAATACTCTGGCCCTAACAGAAATCTTGAAGTAGTTGGTTCTTGGATACCTGAATGGTCTTTATTTTAATGAGTATATGTTTTTTAAATTGTCTGAATAACTTAATCTTTTTATTGATTCTTACATTTTATGTTTTAATAATAAATAATAACTCAATGTGACAATGGGCTAATTATTTTGTCAAATTAAAATTATTAATTTTTCATTTATATTCGTGTTACAACTTATTTGAAAAGTTTTAAAATACTGTAACATGCCTTAACATTGGTACCTAAACATTATGAGGTATTCATTTTAAATTCTTAACACAGATTTATCTGGCTAAAAATATAATGCCATGAAAAAGGTATGCATAACATGTAAATAATTATTACTATTAAATATTCACTTTAACATTAATAATCCCTAAAAATACCTTAAGTTTTCTTTTATTGCTTCTATATTCATTGGTAATTATATAGGCAGATGTTTACTCATTAAAAAACAATAGCTAATGACTGTTAAATGCTAGATTCTAAGGACTTTAGCTGCATTATCTCATTTAACCCTCCCAAATATACATTCATATTACTGATGAATAAATTAAAAACTCAGAGAAATTATACAGTTAATAAACTCTTGACACAGTTTTTGCACCCACATAAAAACTTATTTTCAAATATCACACCAAAACAAGATAATCTCTGTTTTTGTTTTTTCAAGATTTAGGTTTATACTCTTTTACTCCAATACATTTTTATTTTTTGAGTGCTTACTTTATGACAAACTTTGTGGGTCTCATTGTTGTTTTGTTTTTACTTGGAAATAATTTGTGACTTAAAAAAAAATACAGGGTTCACATTTATTTTCCCTAATGTCACTAATGGATCTGGCCATTGTATAAATGTCCAAATTATAGATATCAGGAAATTAATATTGACTCATAGTATTATTGACTAAATTATAGACTTTAAATGAATTTCACCAGTTCATCCCTTAATGTCCTTTTTCTGTTCTAAATCAAACCTAGGATCCCACATCATATTTGAGTCTGTCTCATAAGTCTTCAACGTATGGATGTTCCTCAGTCTTCTTTTCCTTCATGATTGACACTGTTAATGAATACTGCTCATTTATTTTGTTTGTGGTCTTTCAGTATTTTCTCAGGGTTCTACTGAGGTTATACATATTTGGAAGAATACTACAGAGATGATGTGCTCTTTTTGGGCACCAGAGAATACATGATGTTGATATGTTTTATTATAGTAATGTAGTTTATACATTGTGAAGTTACTCTTTCCGCTTTTTGTTTGATAAATGCTTTGGAGGAGAAATGTTGATATTATATAAATATTCTGTTTCTCCTCAAATTTTCCCTTACTACTTTCCTTGTTGCAAGTTACTTTACATGATTATTTTATGTATTATTCATAATTACAAAGGCATTGCCTTAACTTTCAAAGTAGACGACTAACTTTCAGAGGTAAGCTTATACTTTTTAGCAGGAACAATAGTAAATAAAATATGAAAATTTGGGGGCTGGGATTGTGGCTCAGTGGTAGAGTACTCGCCTAGAACGTTCAAGGCCCTGGGTTCGATCCTCAGCACCACATAAAATAAGTAAATAAAATAAAGATATTGTGTTCAACTACAACTAAAAAAAATAAATATTAAAAAAAGTACCTATGAAAATAAGCGGGGGGGGGGGCAATTTATGACCAGTATAAGATAGTAGTACTTTTGCACACATGAAGAATAATTAGCTACCAAGAGATCATATGAGCTAAATATGTATGTCTAAAATCAAAATAGTTAAAGTTACATGTGAATAATAATGAATATAATAGAACTGCTGAGAAAAATGGCTGCATAGGCTTGTTTTTAAGATTAAGTCTCTTCTCACTTAAATGAACAATAAAAACCAAAAGTAGAAGAGAAAATGGTACCTTTACTGAGACTAAAAAAGCCCTAAACCATATGCAGTGAGCTATAGTTGTCTTTCTATTTACCAGGACTAAATTTTATTTCTCATTTAAACAATATTATATTAATCAATTTGTGTGTGTGTGTGTGTGTGTGTGTGTGTGTGTGTGTATATATATATATATATATATATATATATATATATATATATATATATATATATATTGCTTTTTCTACTGGTTCTTTATTTCTACAGATTAGACTCTCAGTGGTAGAATTACAAAATTCAGGCATATACATACAATTGTGTGTATTATGTAGATAGATCTATATAAGTTTAAAAATATTATAGATAACTTTCTCAAGAAAATAATCCCCAAAAATGTGTGTGTATCTCTGTGTGTCTTTGTGTGTTTATTTTACTACTTATTTTGCCTTCTGGGTATTCCATACTTTAGTCCTCACATTAGTTTGTTTTCTGTCATTATAATAAAATTCTAGATGTTAGATAAATTATAATTAAATAGAAATTTATTGAGATCACAGTTTTAGAAACTAAACATCTAAATAGCATGTACTATTTCTGCCAAGGGCCTCTTTGTCTGCCTCATATCATTACTGATAGTATTATGGTGGGAATATGTACAAAAGAGAGAAATTACATGTCAAGACAGGAACCCAGAGAGTGGTGAGAGACTAGACTCACTCTTTGATAACAACTATCTCTGAAAAACTTAACTAGTAGTCCCAAAAGAACTATTTTAAAATAAGACAAGATCAGTGTTTAAATATTGTGTGAAATCCATATGATATATAGATATTTTTTTCTATACCCTAGCTCCTTTCATCTTTTTTTTTTTAATGGAAACATGGGCTCACCGAGTTGTGATCCTCCTGCCTTAGCCTCCTGATTCACTGAAATGGTAGACATGCATCACTATGCCAGGCTATATTCTGGAGTTTTAATATCAACATCTGCTCTTACAATAAAGCCATGTAAGATTGTATACACACTAGCTAAGTGAAGTAATAAATATGCTTAGAAGTGATTTTGCCATTATAAATGGTTTGCTAAGTCTACTTGAAATCATATTAAAACTTGACTCCAATAAAAACTCTAAAAA
Organism: Ictidomys tridecemlineatus; assembly: GCF_052094955.1. Taxonomy (NCBI): domain Eukaryota; kingdom Metazoa; phylum Chordata; class Mammalia; order Rodentia; family Sciuridae; genus Ictidomys; species Ictidomys tridecemlineatus. Next base: position 129,408,389 of record NC_135483.1, on the reverse strand, counting down.
TGTATTTGCTTTTTTTTTTTTTTTTTTTGCATGGGAGGAGTGGAGACTCTCTGTATTAGAGACTACCATGCCAGATTCTTGGACACCTAAGACCAACAAGTATATTACTATCTAGATTTGAAAGACAAGAATGCCCTCTATTCAAATATGATATTTTCTTGATTCTTTAAGATAATACAGGAATTATATTGCAATTGAATAAATAATATTCTTTAAGAAGAAGAACATAATTTTAATTTTCCTAAGTTTTGTGGTATTACACATTTGTGGGAAATTACTATTTAAAACACTGTTAATTTTTTTGGACATAAGAAAACTCTGTAAATCTATTAGAAGAGATTTAGTACACTAAAATTAAACTTATTTCAAACCAGGTGCAGTGGCAGTTGTCTGTAGTCCCCATTACTTGGGGGAAGGTGAAATCAGAGGATCACTTGAGTCAAAAAGTGGAAAACTAGGGTGAAAATCTGTCCACACACACACACATACACACACACACACACACACACACACACACAAATTTAAACTTATTTTATTAATTGGCATTTGTTGTAGTCCATTTTCTGTTACTATAACAGAATACCTGATATTGAGGTCTGTTTATGTCACAATTCTGAAGGCAGGAAGTTCAAGATCAGAAGAGCTTACTTAACTATGTGGAGTGACTTCCGTTTTACACTTCTCCAAAGAAATAGCCCATTTCCAAGGAAATAAGAATTCACTCACTTCTGCCCAGTCCCAGAAGAAAGGTATCAATTTCTCATAAGGACTTAATTACCTTTTGAAGACCCAACTTCCCAACACTCCTGCACTGTGAAATTTAGCCTCAACATGAGCATTTTTAAGATATGAAAGTATTTTTTCCTTTTTTATGAAAACTATATATTTATAAATTTATAGTTTAAAAAGTAAGCAAAGGGTTTATATATGTTTAGTTCTTTTGAATAATTTTGAGAATTATAATACTGAGAATCAATTTTTTCTCTCTCTTGTAGATATGGATTCTGGAGAACGGTTGCCATCCTCAACAGCCTCCTCTACCACACCAACTTCATCTTCTACACCTTCTGTGGCTTCAGCAGTTTCAAAAGGTGGCCTTTCCACTGGAGCTGCTTCACTTAGCTCTACAATCAACCCATGTGGTAAATACCCTTTATTAACTCAATTTTAGAATGCCATCGTTTTGATCATTTGCATTCTTAATAAAGAGATCTAAATAAAATATTCTCATGAATTCTGCTGACCTGTTGAATAATGGCTAGGTTAAACAGCTAGTGTTCTTTGCTTTTTCTGGATCTTTCACTGGGATATCCTTGGTTATTCCATGCTTTTCCTGCTTACTGGAAAGTCTCTTTGAGGGATTGAATCTTAATATTGTAATTTGTTTTACCATGTTAATTAAGGAATTAATAAGTATAAAGTCTCTTTTCAAAATAATAGACCTATGAGGGAATCACGAAATACAGAAGAGGTCTTGGTAATAAGATTTAGTACTAATGCTGTGGATTCTTTGTCCTAATCTTGTTGCTGGTATTTGAAATGACGTTCAGATGCTCCAGCTACCCCAGTTCACAGATATATACTACACTAAGGCAGATTATTTACTTAATGGGAAATTAAATTAAAACAAATGAACAAATAGCAACAACAAAACCCTAAACTTGATTAACTCATTCATTTATTAGCAGGAAGCATTTTAGCCTTACTTTTTTTATCTTGTAGAATTATTTCATGATTATAAACAGTTGAACTAAATAAACATCTTACTTTTTTTCAAGTTAAAATTTGTGATTTTATATAAATAATACATAAAAATATGGAATATTTGCTTAAATATCCTAGGAAATTATTAACTATATTTTCTCAGTTATTTTTGTTTTTTTAAGCAATAAAATAAAAAAGGATGCCATTGAATTTATCTTAGAATGATGTTCTTAGTGATTACCAAATAACTAAAATGACATATCTTAAAAATCAGTATAACCCTTCTTGTGTACCTTGTATGGTTTTCATCAAGTAATCTAACAACTTTGTCCACATTTTCCTTATACATAAATGATGTCTGGGTTCTAAGATCAGTGATGATATGCTTTGCTAAAAGATAGTGATGCCACAATTTATTTTTTACCCAATATTATTTTGAATGATTGCAAACAGTTGTATTTTTGTGAATTTTTTTCCCTGTTTTTATAACTCCTCTTGCTCTTTCCTTTGCTGTCAACTCCTTTTAATGTATTCTCATCTGCTTTCTTATTTAGTGTTTGTTTCTGTTATCCTTAATATAATGGTGTTTCTAGAAACATGTTTTTTTCTTTTCTTTTTGTTTTAATGTTGAAGGTTTCTGGGTAGTTTTTTTTTCTCATTTTTCTTAATCAATGTTACTGGCATTGCTTACAATCCTGATTACTTATATTTTCGGCACCATTCTTTGTTAGTTGTAATTGGGAGTTTCGGAAAGGATGGAATATACTAAGTTGCTAAATAACATCAGAAATCTTGTAAGAAAAGGGAGTAGTTTTTGCTATTAAAAGAGGGTGTAGAGGTTTTATATTGAGATGCTTATACATTAAATTAAAGTGTAATTTTTGTTTATTTAAAAGTTCATCACTTATTGACACATTATATTTTAAATACCTACACGATAATATTTTTTTCACTTTCTAGGCAAAATGAGTTTTAAAAATTTTTAACTTTTACAATGTTGTATTTCATATTTCAAATAGTTTATTCCCACCCAAGGCTATTGAGAATGTCTTTTAAGGTTGCTCAGTTTATTTTCTTATCTTTTCTTGTTTGATTCATTGTTTTTGGCTTATATATTATCTGATAATCTTCCCATTTGAAAGTAAAATCAAGATTCATAATGGGCTCGATCCCTTTATCTTAAACAATTTGATCTCTCTCTCTCTCTCTCTCTCTCTCTCTCTCTCTCTCTTTTTTGCTATATAGAGATAGCAGAGCAGAATTGTCATCTTTTTTTTTTTTTTTAAGTTGTCGATAGACCTTTGTTTTATTTATTTATATGTGGTGCTGAGAACTGAACTCAGTGCCTCATACATGCCAGGCAAGTGCTCCACCACTGAGCCACAACCCAGCCCAAAATCTCATTTTTAAAATGCCAAAGGCTCAACAATTTTTTTCATGGATCTCTGGTGTTATTCTGTTATTTTACACAATATTTTGTTTAAGAATCTCATTTTCTTTGTCACCTTCATTAATGATGTATCTATAGAAATTCCTTCAAGCTATATAGAATGTAATTTGAACTTGCTTTCATACTTTGAATTACCACCTATTTGCTATTGAATCAATATCTTGTCAAGGTCCAAGATTATACCTGCTTATAGGTTAGCCTATTGCTATATTGGATGCTGACAGAAGACATGGATCAGAGATTCTGTTGCTTATGGCACAGCAAACTACATGAGTATGATATTGGCTTTGGTTCTCTATGCCTAAGTTTCACAGGGATGATGCAGATCCCATCATGTATGGGTTTCTGTCACATCTGAGGAACATTGGAATTGAGGAATTGAGTGCTTTTATCGATGAGAGTAAGCTCATTCTTTGCAAGGAGGATGTTTGTTACCGTATCTTTTAAGGTTGCTCACTGCAAATGTCATAGTCTTGAGAATAGCCCAGTTAAAGAGTGATCAAGGCCTGCATTCTTGACATATCGAGCAATAACATGCAGAGATGCTAAGGGCTTTGGATAATTGCCTCTTTCAAAACACTTTTAGTTTTATTAAAACTTTTAGTTTTATTTTATACCTCATTAATAATAGAGGTAACTTGGATTAAAAAAAATATTTATAACACTGCAGTACAGATCAGTTTAAGGCAGGCATGGTGGTGCATTCTTAAAATCCCAGTAACTCGTGAAGCTGAAACTATAGGATTGCATATTTGAGGCCAGCTTCATCAACTTGTGAGTCCCTAAGCAACGCAGTGAGTTGCTGTCTCAAAATAGAAAAATTAAAAGGGCTGAGGATATAGCTCAGCAATAAAGCACCCTGGGTTCAATACCTAGTACCAAAACAAAACAAAACAAAATTAAGACTGTTTGCATACATGGGTTTTATTGGTCTTGTCTGAAGAGTAATATTTCTTTTCCATTAGGAATACACATACACATGCGTATTTTTTTAATAAATTGCATACTCTTAAAAATGAATTTGAGACAGCTTTCACTATGTGTATAGCACAATAAACAAAAATAGTTAACTAAAATTTCAAAAGATAGGCTCTAAGAAATAAAAAAGATGTCAGCTGTAGAAAACCACAGATATTGAACAAAAAACTTAACTAGTTACCAGCTAAGCATAAAAAGAAAACACCTTCCCCTGGTGCTATTTAAGTATATTAGTTTCTCAGAAAAAAACACATTGTTTTTGGCCCTGAATAATATGAGGAATTTGCCATTGGAGCTTTTGTTTAAGAATTCACATGATGCACACTATCCCACATTCTAGGTTCAGAGATATTCAGATATTTTTCCACATATTGTCTCTGGGTAAAGGTGGAGAGTGGAATACAAGCATAATTTCACAAATAAACTTTGCATAGTGAATTTGTTTGAGATTTGTGATTATTCAACCTAATACAAAGATAGAATTTTGAAAAATTTAAATAATAGTCAAGCTGTACCATAGACCAGTGCTTTTCAATCTGTCTTTGAAGGTAGATTTCTTCAAACAAAAGCTTATGCAAATGTAAAATATATAAGACTGATAAACTATTAAAAACCACTCTGGTTGAGGCTGGAATAGGTCTGCTTTTAAAAATTAAAGGGATTACTTTTCCTATGAATCTTAATTGTAGGCCTCTATAAACATGTGCCAAATTATGGTATATCAAAGAAATAATAAGTTGATCAATTTAGGCTATTTGTTAGTTATGACAGTGATTAACTATGGGTAGGAAAACATGGCAGATGAACACACCAGCTCATAGGTAAGCAGTCCTGAAGTGGGAAATGTCATCACAGTCCTAGGCTCCTTCTAATTATACATTTCTTCTTCTAAAATGTGAGAATTTATGCTTTCGTAGGTATCTCAGAACTACAAGAGGGCTGATCCACCAGGAAGTGAGCCAGTATGGGATAGGCAAAAGTTGCATGCCAATTGACTTTGTCTCCTTTTAAGATTTTCCAGAAACCCCACCCAGAGATTTCTACTTACATCTTTTTCATCAGAACTGTGTGAGTGATGATGTCAGCTTCAAGAAAGGCTAGGGAGAATAGGTTTTAGCTGAGCATATTTTTATCATGAATAAAACAGATGTTCTGTAACTAAGGAAAAAGGAAAGAGTAGATTGGTAATATGTGTGCCACTAAGGGCTAATAAGTACAGCAAATGATAGGAACGAGGTTAAGCTTGGGAGTAGGCCAAGACCAGGTCATTTAGAATTTATGTGGCATGCTTAGGAATTGATGCAGAATAATTCAGTATTAAAAGCAAAGACTTTGCTATCTAAAGGCCCTGAAATTGAATCTTGGCTTGTCAAGATACCTCATTAATAATATAGTTATACCAGCACCTACTTTATAATATTATGAGAATAAATAAGTTCTTATATATAGTAGGTGCTTGGTAAATTGTAACCATTATTTTTTTTTCATACTTTATCCAAAAGGAATGGATTTATATGATCACATTACTTTGAAAATGATAGCTCTGAAGAATTTGGAGTATCAGTTTGCAATGGGGATAGAACCAAAGGCAAAGACAACCTTATATCCATACTTAATAAATAAGAATTTGAACATGAATATATTTATATGCTTATATTTATACTTATTATATTTAAATTATATATATATGTGTGTGTGTGTGTGTATATATATATATATATATATATATATGTGTGTGTGTGTGTGTGTGTGTGTGTATATATTCAGGTGTGAAATAAGGAGGACCTAAATGAAAGAGTACTGGAAATGGAATAATACGCAAGGTTCCAAAGATATATATATTTTTTTTTGGGGGGGGAGGGCGTCCATTTCTTTCTTTTTAAAAAATTCTTATTTGTTATGTATGACAGAGAATGCATCACAATTCATATTACACATATAGAGCACAATTTTTCATATGTCTGGTTGTACACAAAGTAGAGTCATACCATTCCTGTCTTCATACATGTACTTTGGATAATGATGTCCATCACATTCCACCATCATTTCTAACCCCATACGCCCTCCCTTCCACTCCCTCCCCTTTGCTATATCCAGAGTTCCTCTATTCCTCCCATGCTCCCCACCCCAACCCCATTGTGAATCAGCATCCTTATAATCAGAGAGAACATTCAGCAATTGATTTTGGGGGATTGGCTTACTTCACTTAGCATTATATTCTCTAACTCCATCCATTTACTTGCAAATTCCATGATTTTATTCTCTTTTAATGCTGAATAATATTCTATTGTGTATATATCATATTTTCTTTATCCATTCATCTACTGAAGGACATCTAAGTTGGTTTCACAGTTTAGCTATTGTGGATTGTGCTGCTATAAACATTTATGTGGCTGTGTTCCTGTAGTATGGTGTTTTTTAAGTCTTTCTGTATACACAGAGGAGTGAGATAGCTGGGTCAAATGGTGGTTCCATTCCCAACTTTCCAAGCTATCTCCATACTGCTTTCCAGATTGGCTGCAAGAATTTGCAGCCCCACTAACAATGTATGAGTGTGCCTTTCCCCCCCCCCCATCCTCACCAACACTTATAGTTGTTTCTGTTCCTAATAGCTACCATTCTGACTGGAGTGAAATGAAATCTTGCAGTAGTTTTGATTTACATTTTTCTAACTGCTAGAGATGTTGAACATTTTTTCATATATTTGTTGATTGATTGTATATCATCTTCTAAGAAGTGTCTGTTTAGCAAACATATTTTTAGGGTGTGGATTCTTATGGGATGTTTAGAGAAAGAGAAGCCCTGACATTACTTTGGTATCTCACTGAGGGCGACATGAGAAATGAGGAGGAGAATATATGAAAGGGTAAAAGAATAGTTATCCTTTTGTTGTTATATGTATTATACATGTATTCATACATCGATATTGGTAGATATTTTATAGTGTTTTCTCTTTTTTTGCCCTTTACTAAAATTACTATAGATACTGATGCATATAAGCATACGTTTATGAATATATCTTTCAATTTTGCCATTCATACCAGTTTATTTTTCTCCCAGTTGTGTGTTAGAATTTCAGATTATTCATGACACTTGGTATTGTTAGATTTTTTTGGTCTGTGTGAATATGAAGAAACATTTAATTGAGGTTATTTTAAGCTTTTAATAATTTTTTTTTAATTTTCTTTTTTAAAATGTCTTTTAGAGCTTTGGTGGGTATTTCTAATGCTTTGTATACCTTTTTCTTAAAGACGTGCAAATTCTGCCAGCAGCTATGGAGGCTGAGGCCAAAGGATCACAAGTTTGAGGCTAACCTGGGCAACATAGTGAGGTACTGTCTCAGAATTAAAAAAATATATATATAAAGGGTTGAGCATGTAGCTCAGTAGAGAGTTCCTGGATTCTGTCTTTAGTACTTGAAAGAAAGAAAAAGAGGTAAAAGGAAAGGAAAGGAAAGGGGAAGGAAGGAAGGAAGGAAGGAAGGAAGGAAGGAGGGAAGGAGGGAAGGAGGGAGGGAGGGAGGGAGGGAGGGAGGAAGGGAGGAAGGAAGGAAGGAATTTGGAAGGTTTATCTGTTTACTGGATGCAGATTCTTTTTTTACTTATATGTCTGGGAGATATCTTTTCCCAGTTTGTGGGGTGTGTGTGTGTGTGTGTGTGTGTGTGTGAGAGAGAGAGAGAGAGAGAGAGAGAGAGAGAGAGAGAGAGAGAGAGTGTGTGTGTGTAAGTGTGTGAAAGCTGCTTACTGGCTACATTCTCATTCCTTTTTTGAGACAAGATCTCACTAAATTGTTTAGGGCCTCACTAAGTTGCTTAGGGCTTTGCTGACTTTGAACTTGTGATCCTCCTGCCTCAGCCTCCAAGATTCTGAGATTATATGTGTGCACCACTGTGCCAAATCATGGTGTTTTTTATTCTATATTGTCTTGATAAATATAACTTCCAACTTTTACGCAGTCAAATTTATCAATATTTTAATTATGGGTTGCCTTTTGTTTTATAAGAAATTCTCCTTTACCTGTAAATTTATGCATATACTTTTAAGACTATATTGCTCTCTTGTCATAGTTTGTTTGGTCTGAAATACCTTAAAGTGGGTAATTTATAAACAACAGAAATTTGTTGGTCACAGTTTCAGAAGTTGGAAAGATCAAGGTCAAGGAACCACCAGATTGAGTGTTTGGTGAGTGTCTTAGTCTTGTTTTTAGCTTGAAAGATGACACCTTATTGCTATGTCCTTATGTGGTGGAAATGAGATAAGTCACCTCCTTTTGACCTTTTTTATAAGGGCATTAATCCCATTCATGAGTACAGAACTGTCATTACTTCTTCATCTTCCCACAGGCCCTACTTCTTAATTCTATCATATTGGGGTTTAGTTCTAAGATGAATTTTGGGAGAACAACATCATCAAAACCATAGCACCTTTCATTTAGTATTACTTTGAAAAGTACATGATGGTTAGATATTGAGCCAGCATGACACAAAGAATTGGCTTTTTGGTTTTAGGATTCTCACCTTTTTGGGCTGTTGGTTAATAGATCGGTTAAGTCGACTAGAGATAACTTAAATCATTAAAGCTGGTTTTAGCAGAAAGAGATTTAATAAAAGGAACTATTGAATGGCTGGCCCCTGGTCCCCCTGAATGATTTCAAAACATTACAGCCTAATTGAATGTTTTCAGAGTGTTACTGCTTAAGGAAATTATTTCATTCTGTCAAGATACCACTGTTAAACTATTGGCTTCATGATCATACAATCCATGCCTTCAACCCAGTGGAAAAAAAAAAGAAAAGAAATTACATGACTGGCTCCAGGGCTGTTCTGTGCAGCTTGCTAGATCATGTGCTGCCAGTCTTACCTGTTTTTAATTCTTTCCTAATAAATCTGATTGGCAGAATCTAAATTACTTCCAAAACCCTGACTGAAATAGAGGCTAGTAAATGTAGGGTTTTTAAAATTATCACAGGAAGTTATACCAAAAGAAAGTTGAAGCAAATGCTCAACGAACCAATTATCTACCCTTTTGAGCTCATTTGGTTATAGCCCTACTGCCATATCTCCCCCTTCAATATTGTGCTACTTGTTTCTGTCACATGTTTGTGAGCTTTATTCCCATCGAGACAGTTATTTTCTTTTAAAAATAAATACTTTTTTAATAGTCCATAGAATAACTCATGTATTCTTAATCCATATTTCATTTGATAGGTTATTCTGTGTTAGAATATAAATTAAATCAAGTATAATAAAACCTTAAAGTGAAATGGCTTTGAACTCTCACAGATAATAAAAAATACCTATTACTTTCTTTTTAAAGATTATAAACGGCTTTTCAAGGACTTCATTTCTTCTATACCATATCATTAATTCTGCTTTATAAACAATATCATTTTCATCTGTATATAAGTGTGCTCTAATGTTGTCCATCCTAAAAAAAAAAAAATGACATACTCCAAATCCTTCTTTTACTACAAATACTCTTCTGGCTATTGCTTTGTTTTCTGCTAAAATTTCACAACCCAACTTCCCAGAAGAGATCGGTACAAATGCTTTCTCCTTTTCCTTGTCTTTTATGCATATCTTAACTCATACCATGAGCACTTTACTATTCTCATCTTCCTTGATGTTTCAGCAGAAACTGACTCAGTTGACCATGCCTTAAAAATCTTTCTTTTTAGCTTCAGTGTTACCAATCTTGATTTTTCTCTTATTTCTCAACCTCCTATGTTTTACTGTTTGTTTTGTTTTGTTGTTTTGTCTTTTTTGCTGTTTAGATTTTAGAGTTTGTTTTGATTTGATTCAGTTTTTTTGCAGATTACTTTACTCAGTAATGTTTTGTTTCTCAAGTCTTGGTCCTGAAGTCTCTTATTTCTTGTGTCTTTAATTAAATTTAATACCTACTGAGACGACTCTGCCCAAAATTTCTTTCTGAGATCCTAAACGTTTATATACCTTTTACATAGATAGTTCTTAGGCCTCTCAAACTTAATAAATTTAACATACAAATACAAACTTTGGTTTCATCCAAAACCCATTTAGCTCAAATTCTTCTTCATTTGGCTAAAAGATACCACTATCTGTCCAGTAGCTTTAGACATAATTAATGATTTCTAGATGTCTTTTTTTTAACTCTCACATCAAAATCTTATTGATTTTCCCTTCAGAATAAAATTTGACTCTGAACACTTCTTTATGTCTTTATACCACCCATCCTAGTCTACACCAAAATCTCTCACCTGTGTCATTATAAAACATTCCTAACCTGTCTCTTCCATGCTTGTTCAGGTTTAATCCATTTCTCTCAAAACAGAGTGAAGCCCATTATGTAAACCTCCTGCTCACTTTCAGTTTTTTTTTTAAATTTAAGTGTAATTTATTTAAAATAAAACTTAACATTTTAAGAATTTACTACAATGAATGTGTATATTTATGTAGTCCCAGGTTTTGTACATTATCATCACCCCAAAAAGTTGCTTCCTGTCTTTTTGGTATTAGATTTCTCCTTCCATCCCATGTTGGCAATCCATGATCTGCTTTCTATCACTATTGTTTGGTCTTTTCTGGAATTATACATAAGTGGAATGATATACTCTGTATTCTTTTTGTGCCTGGCTTCCTTCAATCTTTTGAAATTGGCTTGTGCCACTAGAGCAATAGGTCATTTCTTTTTTTCCCCCATGGTATTAATTTGTATTTCTTTACTTAAATTTTTATTTGTTCTTTTTAGTTGTACATGACAGTATATATATTTATACAAACATGGAATATATCTTATTAATATTTCATTGATGACTGTGTCACAATTTGTTTATTCATGTACCTATTGATAACTATTGAATTATTTCAGTTTGAGACAATTGTGAATATTCAAGTTACAAGGCCTTGTGTTTTTATTTCTCTTACAAAAATTCCTAGGGGTGGGATTGTGAGATATCATGTTACGTGTATGTTTAATTTGGTAAGAATTGACAGATATTTTTCCTTAGTGGTTATGATATTATCCCCTTGTAGCAATGTATGGGAGTTCTAGTTACTCCATATTCTTACTAACTCTTGGTATTGTCATTAAAAAAAATTAAATCTACTCTAGTGGGTATAGAGTCTTATTTTAGTTATAGTTTGTATTTCTCTAAAGACTGATGTTGAACAGGTTTTCATGTGCTTATTTGCCCTTCATATGCTTTCTTTCATAATACACCTATTCAAATATTTTGCCCCATTTTTTTTTTTTGGTTGTTGTTGTTGTTTCTTAAATTAGGCTGTTTTTCTTTCCAATCTTTGTACTTGTTATTTTTTCTTTGCTTCAGTGAAAATTTGTACTTTTTGGTGCAATGTTGAGTAAAAGTGATAACAGATCTGATCCTAGGGGAAAGGCATTCATTCTTTCACCAGTGAATATGATGTATGTTTCTCATAGAGATGCCTTTTATAGGATTGAGAAAGTTTTCTTCTATTTCTGTTTTGTTGAGAGGTGTTTTAGTTTTATGTGTTTTGTTTTAAATTGATATTGAATTTTGTCACATGCTTTATCTGCTTTCTTCTATTTCTGTTTTGTTGAGAGGTGTTTTAGTTTTATGTATTTTGTTTTAAATTGATATTGAATTTTGTCACATGCTTTATCTGCATCTATTAAGATGATGATATGAATATGGCTTTTCATTTTTTAAAAATATTTTTTAAATTGTTGATAGACCATTATTTTATTTATTGATATGTGGTGCTGAGAATCAAACCCAGTGCCTCACACATGCCAGGCAAGTATGCTACCAGTGAGCCTCAGCCCCTGCCCCTGGTTTTTCATTTTTAACCTATTAGTATGGTGTGAATTACATTGACCAGTATATTTTAGATGGTAAGCCAGTGTGGTATTTCAGGGATTAATGTACTTGGTCATGATGTAATAACCTTTTAAAATATTATTGGATTTTGCCAGGTGCTCTAGAACATTTCCTATAATGTCAGCAATTCAGGAAGCTGAGACAGAAGGATAATAAATTCAAGGCTATCCTTAGCAATTTAGCAAGATCCTGTCTCAAAATAAAAAAATAATAAGGTGTAGGGATATAGCTCAGTGATAAAGTGCCCCTGGGCTCAATCCCCATTACCACACATAGTGTGTGTCTTTATATACAAACACATGTGTGTGTATATAAACACACATATGTGTATATGTATGTATATCTATATATATACAGGCATGCATAAACATAGATAAATCACACACACACACATACACACACATTTGGATTTTGATTTGCCAAAATTTTGTTGAGTAATTTTTTTTTACACCTGTGCTCATCAGAATTATTGGTTGATAGTTTTCTTTTCATGTAAATTTCTTTGTTGAAAATGAGTTTGCAAGATTCCAGCCTATGTTATTTTTTGGACGAATGTAGAATTTGTATTACTTCTTCCTTAAAATATTCTGCAGAATTCAACAGTGAAGTTCATCTGAGTCTGAAGAATTTTTGTTTGCTTATTTGAATTGTTGTTTTTGTAAGATATTAAACAATGTATTCACCTTTTTAAAATATAAAAAAAACATACTGGGCTGGGAGTATGGCTTAGTGATAGATCATTTACCTAGCATACGTAAGGCCCTGGGTTCAATTCATATATATATTACATATATATGCATATATATATATATATATATAAAGCCATTGTTCAGGTTATCTTTTTCTTTGAGATTTGATTGGTGTATTTAAACAAATTTGTTCATTTTATGTAAGTCATTAAATTTATGGGCCCAAAGTAGTTCCAAGTATTACATTATCTTTTTAATGTCTATATTATTTGTAATGTTTTCATTTTCACTGTTGATATTCATAATTTGTGTTTTTTCTCTTTTTTCCAAGTGACTCAAGGTGTACCAAATTATTGGTCTTTTCAAAGAATGAACTGTCAATTGCTTTGAGTTTTCTCAGTTTTCTTTCTTTATTTTGCTTTTTGGTACTGGGGATTGAACTCTTTGAACACTGAGCCACTTCCCTAGCCCTATTTAGTATTTTATTCAGAGGTAGGGTCTCACAGAGTTGCTTAGCACCTTGCTTTTGCTGAGGCAGGCTTTGAATTCCCGATCCTCCTGCCTCAGCCTCCCAAGCTGCTGATATTACAGGCGTGCACCACCACTCCCAGCCAGTTTTCTGTTTTCTTTTCCACTAATTTCTACCCTTTATCTTTTATTATTTTATTCTTTTTTTCCATGCTCTGATTTCATTGTCATCTTTTGTAGGTTTTAAGAGGGAAAACTAGATAATTTATTTGGGACCTTTGTTTTTTTCTTATGTATGCACTAAATGCTCTGAATTTCCCTTTTAAGTAGTGCTAGAGCTACAACCCACAGATTTTTGTTTGTTGTCTTTTTCTTATTATTCCAATAAAATATTTTATATTTTCCTTTATTAATTCTTCTTTATTTAGAAAAATCATAAATTCAACTAGATTTTTTAGAAATTTATGTCCAATTAATTTTATTGTGGTCAGAAAATGTCTGTGTTCTATTTCATTAGCTTCCCATTGGCTAGTTCCCTTTGGGTCTCTGGGCTTGTGAAAATTCTTGGTCAACAAATTATTTAGTCGGACATGGGTGTCTTAACTGTGGTTCTTTGCTTATAAAGATTACTCTCTGGGGCTGGGACTGTAGCTCAGTGGTGAAGCTCTTGCCTTGCATGTGTGAGGCACTGGGTTCGATCCTCAGCACCACATAAAAATAAATAAAGATACTGTGTGCTTATCTACAACTAGATAAATGTTAAAAAAAAAGATTACTATCTAACTTTCAAGCTGCTCTGCTAGCTTTGAGCTCTGTTTTGTGTCACACCAGGCTTTCTTTTAGCTGAGCTACTTGTGATAAGGTAGTATACTTTATCAGTCTCAATAGATCTTCTGGGTGTAGCTCTGCCTTTCAAGATTTCTCTCAAGTATATTTTTCTGTGTTCTCCTTCAGCTATTTTATAGTATCTCTGGTGTCTTTCCCTGATCAAGCACAGTGTACTTGCATCTAGGTTTAAACTCTGAATTTGGTTTTTATTCTTTCTGTGGTTCCCTCAGTGCCAGAATTTCCCCCAGCTTTAAATTTCCAGATGTTAACATAGCCCGGAATTCTGGCCTTCTGCCACTTTTTTTCAGTTAAAGCTGTGAGGTGTAGGCAGGATTATTGGATCTCAAAACCACAAAATCAGCTTTCTAATGCTTTCTAGTTAATGTTTTTCCAGATTAAACTCTCCTGGCCTTTTTTTTTTTTTTTTTGGCTTTTGAATGCATTTCAGTATCTTTAGTTTCTTCTTTTTTTTTTCTGTTTGTAACCTAGTTTTCATAATTATCATCTGTTTAGAAGTCTTATGACTGCTTTATTATTCTACTAATACCAGAAGTTGTCCCCTCAAAAGTAAAGTACTTATTTTTTCAAAAAAATTTTACCTGACTCCAGGGGTAGCATGCAACCTATTCTAGCCAATCTAAACATCATATTTCCTAGATAGGAGTGAGTTAAGAATACATGATCAGGTCCAACTAATGAAAGCAAAAGAGACTGCATTATAGGATTTTTGTTGGCTCTTGTGACATAAGATGCCCTTTAAACTTTCAAGGAAGGGTATACCTGAGGGTGTAGAATCAAGAGAGAAGAGAGAAATTGGCTTTTGGTAAACTTTCAGAATAGCTCCTCCATTTAATATGTGACTTTTCCAAAAGCTTTTGAGTTACATGAATGATTAAAGTAATCTTTTCACCTACCATATTGAGTATTTTTCATATTTCAACCTGTTTAAGGTTACACACTGTTCTTCATCTAAACTTGCCTACTTCATCTAAATTTTCTGATATTGTTCTTATGCTGGCCCATTATCTTTTAGCCTCTTTGGCCTATCACTTCTGATACAAAATTTTCTTCTCAGGGTCTCAAATTTGTTCTACCTCTATCTGAAAAATCTTCTGTAAGCTGGTTCTTTCTCATGCTTTGTCTCAGATTAAATGTCCTAAGACCATGTGATGATTATTTACTTGTCCTTTTGACCCTGGGACACAGGATGCCCCAATTAAACATTATTTCTGGATATGTCTATAAGGGTATTCCCAGATGAGATTAGCATTTGAATCTGTGAACTAAATAGAACAAATTGCCCTCCCCAGAATGGGAGGTCATCATTTATATTCTTGAGGATTTGCAGATAGCAAAAAAATGGAGGAGAGGAAAAGAATTTGGCTTTTCTGCCTAACCACTTATCTGGGATACACATCTTCTCTCATAACTGTGACTTACACTATCAACTATTAACCTCTCAGAACTATGCCTCCAGCTTTCCTGCATCATCCTTCCCAATCTCATGTACCAATTCTTTATAATAAATCAATAAATCCTGTTGGTTCTGTTTCTCCGAAGAATCTTGACTAATACAGATCTTAATTAGAAATGACTCCACTGATCATTGTGTCTTGGTAATTGCTCCACTATTACCTATTCCTGTACCTATCAATTTCCTCCTTAGCACTCTTTTCAATGTGTAATTATACATTTAATATTGTTTTACTTGTCATTTCTTTTATGTTTAAAGTGCAGGAACCATATCTGTTCTATCAATATGTGTTCAGTCAGTTCTCGGCGTATAATATATAAGAAAAGAGGTGTATCTTATAGAACTAACACTTGAAAATTGGATAGTAAGTTAACTTTGATTAATAAGTTTTCTGGCTCTTTCTATCCACCATAATGGTATGCTTGAATGTCCTGGATAATGCATGAACACTGTCAAAAAAGACAAACACCAGGTTTTTATTAAGCATGCTCCAAAGTCATCATCCAGTCTCTGATGATAAACATGGTTACATTGGCAGATAGGATCAACGATGATCATAGAGCTGAGAAGATTGTTGTGAGTCTCATAGACAGATTCAACAAGTATGGAATGATTAGTCCCAGCTTTGATGTACAACTCAAAGATCTAGAAAAATGGCAGAATACTCTGTTCCTTTTCTTAGTTGGATTTCATTATACCAAAAATCTCAGCTGACAGCATGTATCATGAATAAGTAAGACAAAAACACAAGAGAAGGAAAATCTTGGGATTATTTTTCCAGAGATATTAATATATGCAGATAAAATGCCTCAGTGAAAAAAAAATTGGGGGATGACTATGCTATGCACTGCTCTGGTAATATCAAGCCGATGATACAAGTTTAGTATTATAAGCTACAGGCTTAGGAATCTTAAAAGATCAGTTGACCTTAATGAAGAGCCAGTGTATAAAAAAAAGACAAAACAGAAAATCAAAAGTTAGGATTTAATTAGAACTTGTTTAAAAGATAGCCATGTCTTAAATGTTTTTAATAAAGATTTGAGACAATGTGAGAGACCTTCTCTGGAGGATTTGTAGATAAAGCCAAAATTTCACATTGTGTACTAGGAAAGTTCTGTAACACTGAGTTTGTAGCACTGATAAAGCCAAATTTTCTTTTTTAGTTGATTTGTCAATGTTGTAGGTATCTACAAATCCTAAATAGAGGCTCTCAAAATTTCAGTTGTCTAGTTTTTTTAGTGGTTTTTTTTTAAATTAGAGGTTTAATCACAAGTCACTAAGTATTTTTGAAATATTATTTTACCTAACTTTTGTTAGAGACTGTTGTAAAATGAGACCTGCCTATGGAGCTAAAATAGCCCCACAGGATCTCAGCCACTGGTTCTTGCAGTCTGCTGGAAGAATTTCAAGAGTCACACATAGTATCAGTTAGGAGTTTATTAGAAAGACTTAGCATACAGATGTTCAAGATAGACTGAACAGGTCACCTCAGGGAGGTAAATGAGAGTCTGAACTTGGAAGCCTGCCCCCTTTCTGAAATAGATGCAGATACTGGAGGAAGGAAATCTTGCTCCCTTTGACATGATTGAGGAAGGTTCTGAAGGTTAAAGCTGTGCAATTTCTTCTTTTGTCCTAATGCATGCCTTCACCTGCTTCCTCCCCACCCCTTTAAAAAAAAAAAAAAAAGGAGCTCTCTTCCTTCTAGAGCTTTTTGGAGATGGAGCTTTTGGGACAATGAAGTCTGCCCCCCCCCCCCCATCTTCTCCTAAAGCTAGCTTTGAGTAAAACTCACTTTTCTACCAATTTGACTTTGAATATCTAGGGAGCAGAGAATATTATGGCTAAACTAACCATCCTTCCCTGGCCAGTATTAGGGTGCGAATGAGAGTTTCTTTTGTTTTTGACTTCTTTAATAAAGTTATTTATTATTCTCAGTCCTATGACCTGTGGACTCTTTGATGCATGTCTGATTTAATCTCACAAGTTATCACCCTTTACTGTCTTCTTATCCATCTATTCATGGCTGACTAACATATGTAACAGAAATTTGTAGTTTTAATTTAGAATTTCAGAAGTGAATTACTCAAGAAAGGTAATGCATTGAAATCAACTAAGTACTCCTAAAAATAAACCAATGTTTTGGGTTAAATTGTTTCCTTTGGAAGGGGTTGGGGATATAGCTCAGTGCTACAGAACTTTCCTAGTACACATTGTGAGGGCTTGCATTCAGTTTCCAACACTGAAAAGAAAAATAAAATGTCCTCCCTGCCAAAAAAGACATGTTGGATTCCTAATCCCACTTTTAACTCAATACTTTAGAATGTGGCCTTATTTGGAGAATAGGTTGTTTTAGAGTTAATCAAATTAAAATGGGGATAGTAGATAGATCCTAATGTTCTAATGTGACTTGTGTCTTTATAAAAAGGGAAATTTGGACACAAAGACATGCCTAGAATGAGAAACATATCTGAAGACATAGAAAGTATTCTTAAAGTGTCAGAAACTGGAAGAGAAGCATGGAACAAATCCTTCCCTAACACATTCAGAGGCAGCAGGGCCCTGTCAACATCTTGATTTTAGACTTCTAGCTTCCAGAAATCAATAACTTTGTGAGAAAATAACTTTGTTGTGGTATGTTGTTATGGTAGTCCTAGAAAACTAATACACATGATATGTTTTTTCAGTGCCAATTTTAATAATTTCTGGGAAAATTGAGCGTTTTTATTTATTGAAACAAATATAAAGTAAAACAGTGTTTTTGAATTAATTATCTCTGTCATCTTTTCCTATTTTCTTATTAAAATAAAGTATAATTTATTTCAATATTTAAGTATATATGAAATGTTTATTTTTAGCATTTGAGTCTAGGAATTCTAAATCATTTTATGTGATTGATTGATTGATTGATTGATTATAGTACTGGGGATTGAACCCAGGGGTAACATACCTCTCAATATATTCCCATCCCTTTTTACTTATAAGACAGAGTCTCACTTAGGGCCTCACTAAATTGCTGAGGCTGGCCCAGAATTTGTGATCTTCCTGCCTCAACCTCCCAAGTCACTAGGATTACAGGTATATACCACTGTGTCTGGGTTCTAAATCCTTTCATTAAATCTAACAAAAGTGCTTATTACAAAACTCTTCTTACCTTTAAGATCAGTCATCATCTGAGTGATACAAATAGATAAATCATTTACTATATTGAATCAGGAGCTTGTTCACTACATTTAGTGTTAAAAAGTGGCAGTGTATGCTCCTAATTACTTATTTCCTAATAAAAATACTGCTTAAAGAGAAATAATAATTTTACAGTAGAATCCCGGCAGACAGCAATTTAACCAAGTGATCAAAATTAGCATCACCAATATTACATCATAGAAATATTATGGTCCTCAGGTATCTTGTTCTGAGAAGGGTATATTGAGTATACTTCCCAGTAATATATTAGAAAGCACCAGACTAACCCAAATTGTGTGACATCTGTAGTAGTCTTTAGTGTATCCAAGTAATAAAGACAATACTGAGAAACTGTCACCAAATAGAGAAAACTAAGATAAAAACAAAAATCCTAGTTTGGATCTTGAGACAGACAAATGATGTTACTGGGAAACTAAATAAATCTAAATATTTTAGTTAATCAGCTAAGGTTAATTTCTTGTTTTTGAAAATTGTTCTGTAGTCATGTAAGACATTAACACAAGGAGAGTGTGGGTGGAGTATATATAAGAACTCTGCACTATGTTTGCAGCTCCCATGAGTCTAAGATAATCTCAAAATACTTAAAAATAAAGGCTTTTCATTCCATGTATCATTTTAAATATTAAAATATAAAAGCTAACTGGCTCAAATGTTTTAAGAATATAGGAATAAGATGAAGATTAATTTAAATATTTTGTCAACACTAACTGTAGAACTCTGTCCTTTAATCAAAGTTCAAATTTATGTAATTTATACATTTCGAGTTTCAAAATGTTTAAACATTAGTATATTTAAGAATAATGTTAAGAGCTTTAATATGTGAACCAGTAATTTGAATTTTTTTAAATTTACAGTAATTTTGAGTATACTTAGTTAAACACTATTATTACTGGTGTTGAAGTATGCAGGAGATCTTTATTTGAATTTAGTTTTGATGATTAGCCATATTTGCAGTTTGTATACTAGAAGTTGATTTTGCTACACTGTAGAAGTGTGCTTACAGTTTTAAAGAACTGATCAAAAATATTTGAAGACATGTTGCAACAAGTTTGTGTAGCATTGAAAGATTAAAAATAAAAGCTTTTGTATGCTTTGTAACATACAAAAAAAAGTAACATGTTATCATAGTAAATAGTCTCCTTGATTTTTTCAAAAGATTCAGTGTTTGGAGCTGGGGACTTAGGTTAGTAGTAAAGCACTTCTGTAGCATTCTCAAGGCCCTAGGTTTGATTACCAGCACCACATAAAAATAAATAAATAAAGATAGATTGATTAGCATACTTACTCCTTACAGTTATTTTGTTTTAATGTGATTTCTGGACTTTTCCTTAGTCATTGATTTTTGTTCTCTGGTACCAATCATTGTTTTGGCAATGGAATCAAAGTTGTAATCAAAGCAAGCACTGCTACTGTATAAGAAAATTAAAACCTCAAAATAGACATCATTAAGTTAGCATTGATAACCCAATGAGCCAAAGAGCCTTTAGTAGTAACTTTTGGAATTAGAGCAGAGAAAAAATGAAGGTTGTTTGTGTATATTTTTTGAGGTGCTAGGAATTGAAAAAATGTATATTTTTAATCATTTAAAGAATGACTCCTGCCAACCATGATGAAACAGGCAATCCCAGCAACTCAGGGAGCTGAAGAAGGAGGATGAGAAGTTTGAGGGCAGCCTCAGCAATTTAGCTAGGCCCTCAGCAACTTACTGACCTGTCTTAATATTTTTTTAAAAAATGTTTTTTAAAGGACTGGGGATGTAGCTCTGTGGTAAACTCCCTGTGGGTTCTATCTCCAGTACCTACCCTGCCCCCGCCAAAAAAAAAAAAAGACTCCTGACTGACTCCTGAATCTTTCTGGTTTTTAAAAGGAAGAATCAAGAGAATTGAAAACTACTCTTTTGGAGATGCCCACAGCAGTATTAGAAGTGTTGTCTCTGCCAACTGATGTTTGTTTTGTGCAATATTTCATGGAGTAAAAATTATTATGAGATGGCTTTTTCCTTTATAACTTATATCCTAGTATGCTGTTATAAAATATATTATGAATATTCAAAGGAGGACTGAAACATATTTGGGAGATCTACAAATTTTTCTTGGGCAGTATGTTTTTGAGATAGTAAAAATATATAGAATTATGAATGGCAGAAGTCAAAAAGCATGTTGCATAGGTTTGGAACTTCTAAAGTGGAAGAAATAATGTGACCAGAAGTTTAATTGGGAAATATTTGTCAGGTACTTATTGTGTTTCAGAGTATGCTAGGTATTGGGCATACCTGGAAAAATGAGATTAGTTTTTGCTGTCACAGAGCTAAAATCTTGGCGTAGAATTTATTTGCCTTAAGATGATGATTAAAATAGTGGAAGCCCAGTGGCTAGGGAAGCTAAGGGCAGGAGGATTGTGAGTTCAAAGCCAACCTCAGCAACACCGAGGCTCTAAGCTACTCAGTGAGACCCTGTCTTTCAATAAAATACAAAATAGGGCTGGAGATGTGGCTCAGTGGTTGAGTGCCCCTGAGTTCAATCTCCACTACTCCCCTGCCAAAAACAACAAAAAAAAAAAAAAAAAAAAAAAAAAAAAACTACAGTGGGAGCACATGAAATAAATGAACCAGAAAGCACAGAGGGGAAAAAGTGATCGCTGAATAAAACCTTTAGGAATGCTTATTTGAGGAAAAAATAAAAAATTCCAATAAATATGGCAGCAGTATTATTGAAAGATGCAAAGTTAATAGCATCAAGAGAGTTCCATCACCTGGAGCTTAAGGATGAAAATGGTTTTTAATAAGAAAGAAAGAGGGGCTGGGATTGTAGCTCAGTGGTAAGCATTTGCCTAGTATGTGTGAGGCCCTGGGTTTGATCCTCAGCACCACAATAAAATAAATAAACAAAATAAAGCATTGTGTCCATCTACAACTAAAAAATATTAAAAAGAGAGAGAGAAAGAAAGACTCAGGATGGAAAACAGAAACTAGGTGTGGTAGTACCTGCCTATAATCCTAGCCACTCAGGAGGCTAAGACAGGAGGATCTTAAATTTCAGGCAATCTCAGCAATTTAGGGAGACATAGTTTCAAAATAAAAAATTAGAAAGGGTTGGATATGTAGCTCTGTGGTAAACACCCCTGGGTTCATTCCCTATATCAAAAAAAAGAAAGCAAGGAAAGATCAATGGGATTTCGTGATTAAGCAAACTTCAGTCACCTTATTGACCAAGTAGAATTAAGTCTTGGGGAGTGCTGAGGATGTATTCTGAAGTAGAGTGCTTGCCTAGAAGTAAGATTTGGGACTTAGCACAAATATTCAAGTTAAGTCCTTTAACATAATTTAGATATTTGATGGGATTGAGAGGGATTGTACATAAGGTTAAGTGTTGACACTGGGAGAGACTAGAAGTCATGGTGAGAAGGGAATAAAATGATCCTTAACTTAAAAGAATTTTAAGATTGTGGAAGTGTTAGACTTTTGTGGGATCAAATTTGGCCTAAATGGAATCAAAGAGGATTAAAAGACCAAGTGGTAATTAAAATGAAAAACAAAAATTAGAATCAGGGATTGATGACATACCACAAAAGGATCTAGAAAGCATACTTGCAAATTTAAATAAAGACTCAAGGCCGTTCCTATTCTGATAGAAGTCCTTGGAGTCAGTCACCCGGATATTGTTCTGATGAATTGAGTAGTGAACTGAGTCATTCAAAAAATATTTATTGCTAAATGCAGTAGCATGCTCTATAATCCCCACTACTCAGGATTGGGTAAATCACTTGAACCCACAAATTGGAGAGTAGCCTGTCCTGTGCAACATAGCAAGACCCCATATGCCAGTATTTTAGGTGTTTGAAATCTATTTGAGTTCTATATATGTCAATACCAATTAGTAATATTAAAATATAACTTCTTTTATACATGTTGCACATGTTGCACAAGAGCTCTACCACTGAGATTTATCATCCCAATAGTCTTTACTAAATGCAAAAGTAAATCTTTTCTCATTAACAAGGAATAGTCCCCTCGGTGGTCAGCTGTCACATGGGTGCTTTACCTGCTTCAATTATTTTAGCCAAGAATGTTAGCAGAATAAGAAAGTAGAGTAAACTTTGATTTGTACTCCCATCTCAGCAGTGTTGCCAGGCATAAATGTAATTGTATGTACAGTTCTATTTGTGTTTTTTGTTTGACTCTGGTGAATAAAACCCATATTTTGTTGAAATTTTGTGCTCAATTGCATCCAGATGCCACTTATTTATTTCCTTATTTGGTGCAGGGGATTAAATCCAAGCACCCACTTTGCCACTGAGTTACACCCCTAACCTTTAAATCACTTTTTTAGAGTCAGTTTTCAATCCTTGATAATTTCAGTTTTTCTGAATTTTTATAATATTTTGTGTAGTTTTGGTAGTATAACCCCCACAAATTTCTTTGTATTAAATAATGGTTACATACATACAATTGACAAAGATAACTGTAGAGTTATTACTTGATGAAATAGAAATTATAAATGGCCATAACATTTCCAAAGCTGGAATGTTCTACTTGCTTATGAGGAACATTGATAAAGAAGAAAATGTAATAGGAAAATTTAATTGATTCTAGTATGTTTATAAATAAAACACTTGACTAAGCACATTTGAGTCAGGAAGTTGAAATGATTGGTGAGAACCAGAGATTTTACACATAATCACAAATGAAAAGAAATTGGTTCTTAAATTTACAAGCTCACTTCTTAGAGAAACTAGCCGAGTATCTGAGAATTTGCCAAAATAACCACAATAAACAAACATAAAACCCAGTCTTTTTGGTGGCCCGTCACTAGTCTTAAAGTTAGTAATGTGTGGGAAATCATTTTTACAGTAGCATCCTCTATTTATTTTTTTCTTTTTTTTTCTTTTTTTTATTGATTGTTCAAAACATTACAGAGCTCATGATATATCATCTTTCATACATTTGACTCAATTGGGTTTTGAACTCCCATTTCTACCCCAAATACAGATTGCAGAATCACATCTGTTACATACTCACATTTTTACATAATGGCATATTAGTGACTGTTGTATTCTGCTACCTTTCCTATCCCCTACTATCCCCCCTCCCCTCCCCTCCCATCTTCCCTCTCTATCTCCTCTGCTGTTGTTCAATTCTCTCCCTTTTTTTCCCCCCTTCCCCTTGCATCCTCTATTTAAACTCAGCTTCAGTGCTAATGTAGTCTAGAACTTTTGATAACACCAAAAAGTAGGAATTTACCAGTCTGTCCTTCTGTCCCTCCTTCCTGCCTTCTTTCTCTTTTTAATTCATAAATTTTCTTTTTAGGCTTTGAAACGACAAAAACAAGATTGGCCTTTTTAGAAAAGTCACCCAAGCCTGTGCCTTGTTCATACAGTTTTTTTCTGTGGGCCTTCCTTATTCTGACACTTCAAGGATTTTCCCTGTGATATCTAGTTACTGCTTCATTGTAATCGAAGCACTACACTGAATCAGAACTTTTCCTTATAGGCTAATACAAACCGTACTTAATTTATTAAGGTTTAATTTATTAAAACCTTAGTTAAAGTTGTTTAAATCTTTCAGTCTGGGGATGCAACTTCAGTGGAAAAATGCTTTCCTAGCACACTTGAAGCCCTGGGTTCAATCCCCAGCACTGAAAATAAATAAATTTTTAAAAGTCATTTAAATCCTTCTATTTCAACAGTGCAGTGCTTCAGTAAAGAATATAAATATAAGATGTAGCTCAATTCACAATAGCTAAACTATGGAAACAACTTAGGTACCCTTCAACAGATGAATAGATTAAGAAATTGTGCCATATATATACTCGGCTGTAAAGAAGAATGAAATTATGGCATTTGCCAGTAAATGGATGGAGCTGGAGAATTTCATGCTAAGTAAAACAAGACAATCCCAAAAAAACTAAAAGCCAAATGTTTTTCCTGATATGTGGATGCTAAGTTAAGTGGGTGGATGGAGGGTTGGTGGCTAGGGGAGAATAGAGTTTCTTTAGGTAGAGGGGGGTGAAGCCAGGACGGAAGAAGGGATGGGGGTAGAAAGGACAGCAGAATGAATCAGACATTGTTACCCTATGTACATATATAACTATATGACCCTATATGACCGGTGGGATTCTACATCTTGTACAATCAGAAGAATGAGATATTATACATACATACACACACACATATATATATATATATATATATATATATCAAAGTGCATTCTACTGTCATGTATAACTAATTAAAGCAAAATTTTTTTAAAAAAGAATATAAGATGTATATTAGTCTGTGTGGGTCCATGCTGACTTTTTTTTTAGGACTGTCCTTTGGTTTTCAGGGAGCAAAAAAAAGCAAAGAAGAGAGACTTGGTTGACAATTAAATGATAACAAAAAGTATATTTATTTTTAACTTATATTTTTATTTACTTAAAACATATTGTTGCAATGCACAAAGAGGTCTCATAATCAGGAAATAATAAGGGAGCCTTATTTGATTTTAGCACAGATCATAATAGCACTTTTCCCAAAATGAATTTGTAAGATATCATATGGGTTTCTATTATTTTTGTTTTCATAGTAGGAAGTCAGAAAACCTTAATTACTTCCTGAAAGTAAAAGGAAGACTTCCAAATGTTAAAAAGATTTTCTGCCAAATCTCTACAAATATAAAAAATAAGTTGTGGTTTTGATCATATGACACTGGTCTTATGATACTTAACATTAGATTCTCTTCAGAGTAAAGGTAGAGATTAAATAATCACACTCTGTTGAGTTGAATATTTTATTACTATCAGAAAGTATAAAAATGATTTATATATTGATGATCATCTCTGAAACCATTTGGAAAAATCTTAGTAAGTTTATTCATTAACTCCTTATGTTATCTTATGCATGGTTTTATTAGGCTATAATGTACTACTTTTTGGGTATCCAGATACTCTTCTTACTCAAAAGGCATTATATAGAGAACAGAGCTTCAGTTCTGGCACATAGAAACTGGAATTTTTTGGCCTATAATATATATAATAATTTGAGTTATGACAGTAATATTTTGAGCCTATTGTGTTGGTGTTCAAATCTTAACAGGTAGTTTTTGTTTTCCTTTTTATGTGGAAAAATTTTGATATTATATAAATGTACATGTATTAACAGAAAATTGGCTTTACTTTCTTAGGTCAAACAACTTTAATTAAGGAAAAATATTTACTTAAAACATTGGTTCTCAAATCTCATATTCAAAGTAAAAAAGGTTATACCATTCACTTTTAATTTTTAAAGTACTCTCATGTTTCTAGGAACATCTTATGCTGTTGGCCTCAAAGAATAGAAATATAGAACAAAATGTAAAATAAAAACTTAGCAAATAACATAAATTTTAAATATGAACGCTGAAATCAGATAAATCTCATCTGTTTTTACAGTACAACTTTAAGTGTGTTTTTTTCCCTCCCAGGACATTTATTCAGAGCAGCTGGGGATCAACCGTTTAACCTGTCCACAGTGTCGAGTGCCTTCCCAATGGTCAGCCACCCAGTCTTTGGTCTACATTCAGCCAGCTCAGGGCATTCAGAATTTGGTGGTTTGGGGACACTTGGTACACCCACAGCCTTAGCCGCACATCCCCAACTAGCATCTTTTCCAGGTAAACATCTGTTACAAACAGTGTTCAAGGAAAGGAGGAATGCTTGAAAATGTTCAAGCAGTAATTTGTTTATGAAATTTAACAAAAAAAAATAGTCTAATGCCTGGTATATTAAAACTTTTATGCAAAAATTGGCTCAGTCTTATTTATAATGTACCAAAAAAAAAAAAAAAAACCTGTGCGTATTGGGTGGCATAGGAGTTAATTAGGTGCTCAGGTGTTTGATGAGATACATAGGCATTTGCCATAGAAAGGAATCATTAAACCAGGGTTTTCTGATGCATGTTATTGAGATATAGTATGCAGAAAAATATACATATATTATAAGTGTAAAATTTAAATATTCTCAGTTTTATTTGGTTTTTCAAAAAAATTACTTACAATGTAAAACTAAAGTCCAGTTCTTATAATGAACAATTTTATGCTTTTCTTTTAGATTCTTAATTCTCTTCATTTGTAATCAAGATGAGATTAACTCTTAAATTTCTATATTTTTCCATATTTGATCAAAACAACTATAGAGTTACACTACTTTGAAGACAAGGGGACCATTAGCTAAGGCTTAACGTGGATGAATGTATTTTAATTTATTTTGTATCCTGAAATATCTAAACTTGAATGTATTTTCCAGTATTAATTTTACTTCAATAGATTTTTCAAGCAATGCATGCTTTAATGTATGTAAAATTGTTTAAAACATTAGAGTTTGATTGTAGAGAAAAGTAGACCTGAATTTAAATCTGAATTTGCTGCTCAGTAGTTGTGTGCATTTGAACAAGTTATCTGAGTTCTCAGCCTTAGTTCTCTTACTTGAAAAATGAGAGTAATTATAATAACTGCCTTATATGGTTCTTTGAAGATTAAAGGAAATGAGCATGTTCAGTGCTGTATCTGTGTCTGGCAAACATAATTAGTGAATAATTGGTAACTATCATTGTTTTCTCTTTCTCACTTTAATGATTAATAAATTGTCAAATGAGCCAGGTGTGGTGATTTATTTATCCTTTAATCCAGCTACTTGGAAGGCTGAGGCAGAAGAATCTCAAGTTTCAAGCCAGCCTGGATAGCTTAGCAGGAACTTATCTCAAAGTAAAATTTAAAAAAGAGCTGGGGATGTAGTGCATGTTGAGCATTTGCCTAGCTTGTGTGAGGTCCTGGATTAGTCCCTGATCCCTATTTATATTATTATGAAAATAAACAAATAAATTATGCTTCTTTAAAAGGAACAAAGTATCTTTTTTAAACTATGTAGAAAGGATAGATGCTTAAATGTGTAAGTACTGTTTATTGAGTCATATTTCTTTAATTCAGTGTTTGCAAGAGAAGGGATGAGGGGAGGAATAAAATAATTAGGCAAAATCTTTATGTCTTAACATTTCCTTTTAATAATATTAATAGGAGCTTATTTCATTCCATTTTTAATATGGTTGCTTAGCAGGATAAGCATTCAACAGATATTCCTAAAATATGAGATTGCTGAATAAATGTCAAAATAAGATAATAATAATTTAGATAGTTACTGGTATCTGATATTTTTATTGTTTTATCAGTTTATTATAGTACTGCTTTTGAACATTTCTAAGCCACAGTGTAATTACTATATTATTAAAATCAAATAACTTCTGCACTAGAATGATGGTTGACAAGTACAAAAAGTCACTCATCTGAACTTTATTCATAATAAGACACTTTCACTTTAAAAAAAGTATTTAAAAACTTCCCCACCCTACATAAACTATTTATTCATTCATCTATTATGTTCTGTGTACTAGCCCAGTTACTTGGAGGAATAGACCAGTATATTTTATGTTTCTAACAGTCTTTAGAGAATGAA
Organism: Ictidomys tridecemlineatus; assembly: GCF_052094955.1. NCBI lineage: Eukaryota > Metazoa > Chordata > Mammalia > Rodentia > Sciuridae > Ictidomys > Ictidomys tridecemlineatus. Next base: position 129,380,299 of record NC_135483.1, on the reverse strand, counting down.
TAAACAGTCAATTACAAGACAGAGTCTTTGGTGATAAAAGTATGCGTATATGAGAATATTTCTTTGGCAAAGGGGCATAGGTTATGCTTGGTTTTAGAGGACTCATTTTGGCTAAGTTGCAGATTTGGTGTGATAATTAATTATGAACTCTCTATAATTACCTTTATTCAGAAGGGTAACCAAATTGCCAAATTTTTTAAATAACCCCATAAGCAAATGAAAGAGAAGACATTACTAGGAATTTTAAGTGAAAAATAATTTGCTTTTAAATTTTATGAACTTCTAAAGCATTCTTCATTTCAGGTCAGATCTGCAAATGCAAAATTATTTAATGAATATTAGTATAATAAAATTATTTTCATTTTTTAGTGAAATTGTATTTCATGATTCTTTCTTTTAAATATTTAAAATTTCGGGTCATTATATTTTAATGTTATAATACCATGAATTTTTGTGAGATATCTGTCTCTTTCAAGTATGGTTTCTAAAAAATTCTATTATACCTTCTAGTTTCAAATTGAAATTTAGTATATTGTCTGAAATATTATAATATTTTACTTGAAAATTATTGACATTGATATTATGCTGTTACCTCTTCTGAATATTCTTAGAAATTCATCACATGCTGATTTATGTGATCCTTATTTTGTATTTTTCATTTTACCAACAAGTTACTTTGTGAGTAAAGTTTGTAAATTTTCTTAAATTTGGAAGATAAATAAATTTGTCACGTGAGAAAATTACATTACTTTCTATGAAGTAATATCAAACATTTGTAAAGTTTATATTCAGAAGTTCTACTGTTTTATTTTTATATAATTGATCTTATTTGCTTGTTTTGTATTTTCCTCTTTGGTGTCTGATTATTTATAATACACATTTTCCTATTATTTTCTCTAATCTCTTCTGTGTACTTATTTACCATTGACATTCTGAAGTAAATTTTAATGTTTCTTCTGAGTTTGATTATGTCTAAAATATTTAAGCCTTATTATTATACTTTGATTATTATTATACTTTTATTATTATTATTAGTTGTTTATTAAACCTATCCATTCAACTTTTAGATTTACAACTACAAACTGTTAAGTGATATGACTTTTTGGAGGAAACCTCAGTCCCTTTTCATCAGCTAGGTAGAACCTAGTTTTCAAACCTATAAATGACAATATTGACTGTTGATACAAGCCCCAAATATACATCTTTTCTTCCTATCTAAATGTACTTCTTTTTTTAAACAATAGGTGAATAGTTAATGTTTTTGTTAAGTTATTTTTGGTTCAGTTCCCATCATTTGGGCATGGTTGAATATACATGAATGTCATTTCACTAGCAACACTTTCCTGGGGAATAGTGTTTGCAGTTTTCTACTCATACTGTTTTTTAGACCTCTTTCACTTAAAAAAAGAAAAAACAGATTTTTACATTAGATAATGAAGGTGCATATCACTAAAGTATGTGTTTTTTTTTTAATGTTTTTTTAGTTGTCAGTGGACCTTTATTTTATTTATTTATATGTGGTGCTGAGGATCAAACCCAGTGACTCACAAGTTAGGCAAGTGCCTTGCCACTAAGCTACAGTTCCTGCCCAAGTATTGTATTTTTAATGAAGGAATATTTCTAGGATAATTTTTAAAATAATATAATAAAATACACTGACAATTTTGAGTTCTACCTGCACTATACTGTGGGATTTTTCCCTCTAATTTTCTTGTGGGTATAACAAAGAAGAATATAATCTATCTATCTTTTAAGATTGGCCTGGGAGCCAGGGTTGTGGCTCAGCTGTAGAGCACTCGCCTAGCACGTGTGAGGCCCTGGGTTCCATCCTCATCACCACATTAAAAAATAAATAAAATAAAGGTACTGTGTCCAAATACAACTAAAAAAAAAAAAAAGATTGGCCTGCAAGATAACAACTGAATTTATAAGTCTAGTGGTTTAGTCAAGAGAAGATTTTTTTCCAAGATTTTATATGGGGCAATCCAGTACTCGCCTTTGGATGATTTTCAAATCTCTTCTTAATTTCACCCTTCCTTGAAAATGTATTTAATAAAATTTGGCTTCTTTCCTTTCTAAAAGTTTTAACTAGAAGTTATAGTTTGAATATCTATATTGATATTTATTTATTGGATATCTATATCGATTATATAACTATGATTTTCTAACGTTTATTTTATATTGGTAAAATAATCCTTGACATCTGTAATTTATGAGAAGTATAAACAAATATCAAGCTTTCTTCATTAATTTTAAGGGGAAGCTTTATAAATCTTTTATTTTAATGCAAAGGTTTTAAAAATCTTCTTTGAGAAGTTATTTCTTTAAAAAAAAGAGAGATAAGTGTCACTGTAGAATGGGTAGAGACTAGTGATGGAGGAGATAGGGAGGGCGGCAGAATACAACTGACACTAGGATTGCTGTATGTATATACATGGATGTATAACCAATGTGATCCTGCAATCTGTACATGTGGAAAAATGAGAATTCATACCCTAGTTGAGTCAAATGTATGTCAAGATCATTGTATTGTCTTGAGCAACTAATAAATGTCCAAAAAAATATTTAAACTTTAAATAAATTGCTTTAAAGGAATTACAAAAAAAAGAGAAGTTATTTCTTAGGCAAAAGAAAGGGCTTATTAATTTTACTATATTTATACTTTTGTTTGACTATAGAATGTTTTCTTAAGGTTTTCATAAATGCATTTGCGATATATATACTGGATTACAGTGGTCTGGTGTATTATTTATATATAAATTAGACCACCTAATTTATCAGAGCCATTATTGTAAGTAATTTGAGAAAATTCTTAACATAGATTGTATAAGCTTAAATTCCAAGATTTTAAAATAGATTAATATAGACTTAAATATTTTCTTTACTAATTTAGAAGTAGTATAAATCTTCAAAAAGTCAAATTATTTCAATTTTATTTTCAAAACTGTGTAATACCCTACTTTTTGCCTTGAATCTAAACAACTACTACATGAAGAGATCATTGAATACGGGTCTAATGAGAAGAGTGATAAGTGTAAAGTTCTAATTAGCCATTTACAGTCAGATGATCAGAACTATGTGTATTGAGAAATTCTGTTGCAAGGAGAAACTTGAATTTTTTTTCCAAGAATAAAACATAGAAAGCAGTCATTACATTAGCTAGAAAGTTAATTCAAATATTTTTGTTTGGTTTGTTTGGTTTTGAGGTGCAGAATGGTGGCGAACAACAGATGTTCATACTCGTACAGGAACACCCTTCTTTCCACCAATACTGGGAATTCCACCACTGTTTGCTCCTCCAGCCCAGAATCATGATTCTTCATTCCATTCAAGAACTTCAGGAAAAAGTAATCGAAATGGTCCTGAAAAAGGTACCCATATTAATATAAGTGAAGTGTACTATAAATCTTCCATTCTAATACCTATTTTCAGTAGAGTTCAGATTCAATAATATTCTTATAGCATTGCTCTAGATGGTTTTCCATTGTCTTGCTTAATCCTTGCAATAATTTTTTGACATTAATTGTCCTCATTTTGCAACCAAGTTTGAACAGTTGTTCAAGAAAGTACTGCTTACATATGGATATAGTTTAGTCAGAATTTGAACCCATTTCACTACTTTTCCTATTGCCTTCCTACATGCATCCAATATAATGTGATACTTCTGCAGTTAAGCAGTAATTATAGGAAAACTTATATCCTAGTACTCTATTTTCCTCCTAAATGATTTTAGCTGGGCCTGATGGCAGACACCTGTAATCCCAGCAGCTTAGGCGGCTAAGGCAGGAGAATCTCAAGTTTGAGGCCAGCCTTAGCATCTTAGTGAGGCACTAAGAAACTTGGTTAGACCCTGTCTAAAAATAAAAATTTAAGAAAGGGCTGGGGATGTGGCTTAGTAGATAAGTATCCCTGGGTTCAATTGCTAGTATTTGCTAGTAGTTCTCCCCACACACACACAAAAGTGTATATAAAAGCATTTTAGATGACTTGTTATCAAGTGTTTAGGGAGTTTGCTCTAAAATGGAAATATTTACATTTAATTTTTTCTAAGCATTTTTCAAGTGAAGATGCATATATTAACCCATTTTAAAAATGAAGAAATTAGTACTATTTAATGCATTCACCATGTTGTGCAGTTATCATCTCTCTTACCTTATTCCAAACCACTTTATCACTCCAACAGGATATCCCACACATTAAGCATTAAGCATTTGTTCTTTCCTCTCCTCCCAGCCCTGGCAATCACCAGTTTGAACTGTCTTTTTTCCTTCTGGCATGGTGGTGGGTACTGGGAATTTAAACCCAGATGCAATTTACCACTGAAGTACATCTCCAGTCCTTTTTATTTTTTATTTTGACACAGGTCTCACTAAATTGCTTAGGGCCTCACTAAGTTGATGAGGTTGGCCTTGAACTTGCAGTCCTCCTGTCTCAGCATCCTGAGCGGCGAGGATAACAGGCATGTACCACTGTGACCAGTTGAACTCTGTCTTTAGAGATGACATATCTATTGTGAATATTTCATATAGATGGAATCATCTGATATATGACCTTTTGTGTCTGGCTTCTTTCAGTAATAATGTTTTTTGTTTATCCACATTTATTTATTCCTTAATATGATTAAATAATATTTAATTATATAAATGTTTATTTTTATTTTCAAGGTGTAAATGGGTCAATTAATGGAAACAGTACCTCATCTGTGATTGGTGTCAACACATCTGTACTATCCACTACTGCTTCAAGTTCCATGGGACAGACTAAAAGTACAAGCTCAGGTGGAGGAAATCGAAAATGTAATCAGGAACAAAGCAAAAGCCAGCCTTTGGATTCTAGGGCTGACAAAATCAAAGATAAAGTAAGTTATTCTTTGAAAGGGGGGGGGGAATAGAGACACACACACACACACGTGTGTGTGTATGTGTTTATGTATGTGTGTATGTGTGTGTGTATATATATATATATATATATATATATATATATATATATATATATGTGTTTGTGTGTAAAAATACATAAGAGGTCAGACCACCAGAATCTATGAATTACCAACTCTTATTTTTGCAGATGTATATTTTTATGGCATAATAATAGTAGTATATATCTTGAAAATTAGAACTCTCAGCACCAGCATAAATAATACAAATAGTAATGGGTCATTATTATTATTATTATTTTTTGGTGCTGAGTGTTGAACTGAGAGCCTCATGTATTCTACACAGGTGCTCTGCCATTGAGCCCGCATGCTAAAATTTATTTAGAATTTTCTATGTGCCAGCTCTGCTCTAACCAGTTTATATATAATAACTAATTCTATTATACATGGTAAATTCACTTCAACGTTCTGATCACTCCAAGCTTCTGGATTCTCTTTTCCTCAGGAAACACTCTAATATCTCAACTTCATGAACTGTAGGTCGCCATTAAGTCTAAGTTTCATTTACCCAAGCTGAGATAATTCCAGCTATATATTCTAATATATAGCCTATATAATAGCCTATAATCTTTATAGGCTATTCATATCAGTGAATTTGGTCTGCTCTCATTTGTTATTACTTCTATTTTGGTACTAGGGATTGAACTCAGGAGTGCTTTATCACCGAGCTACAACCCAGCCCTTTTTCAAGGCATGGTCTCACTCAGCTGCTGAGGCTGGCCTTGAACTTGGGATCCTCCTGCCTCAGTCTCCTGAGTTGCTGGATTTACAGGTGTACACCACCACACTCAGCCATCTGTAATTTCTTTTTTAATTGAGACATCATGGTTTATTCTGATTTAAATCTTTGGCATCAACTGTAAACATTTTGAAAACAAAGATAATAATTAGAGTTATCTTTTCTACATTTTATAAAAACTGCTTTCAGAGCTTTGAAAGCACTTTTCAGAGCCACTGGAAGGTGGAAGAGTCAAAAGTCTGTGAATATATATTGTCTGTGCCATAACATCTAAGGTTTAGGAAGTTTCTGGTTCACCATAGCAAGAATAGCAAGATATGGGTTGCCATTGATTGCAGATGGCATTGTTCTGAACTTTAAATCTGAATAACATGACTCCTAGGCTCTAATTTTTAATCCTAAGAAACTATTTTATGAATGGGCATGTAGTTCTATGATAGCATGAATGGTTTACTAGCATTCATGAGGTCCTAGATCTAATCTCCAGTACCATGCAAAAACAAAACAAAAGTCCCCAAACCACAACAAAAATCCCAAAGATTTTTTTTCTTTTGCTGAACATATTTCATTGAGATACTTCCTCTAGATCTCACCAGAAAATAGTTATTTTCCTAAATATAGCACACCCACATGAGGGCTTAGAGGAAGGTCATCTGGAAACTCTCAAAAACATAATAGTACCCCATCACAAAAGCTCAAAGTGCTATACTTGTGCTCCAAAACAAACATTTTCTTTCCACCTTAAACCACACCACTTTCACTTGAGCAAACCTGATAAAGACTCTTGGTTGTTTCCTCCTAAGGACACGTTTCGGGATCATACTCTCTACCTTTTGCTCTTCAAAACTACTCTTAGTTCTTCTTTTTGATTTGTTTTCAAATGTATTCTCATTAGGGTTAGCAGCAAGGGTCTAACTCTAAGCTGCTGCCACCTTCTCTTCATGTCAGACATTGACTAAAATGCCACTTATTCTTGATCCCCCATGCTATTTTGAAGCAACTCTCAGACAATATATCATGGGTCATAGTTTTATATGCATTTCTGAAAGTTAAGTGTCCATGCTTTTAAACTTTGAAGTAATCTACCTTTTAGAAAGTAGTATGAAAATCTAATAAGTATGAAGTCTAAAATGTCCCAGGTCTCCACAAGTTCAAGGCATTTCCAAGACTTAGAAGGCAATGAATATAAAAGTCCCTTTCCTAGTTCCAATGAGGAACATATATTAATGTTCCTAAGCTGCATTAGTGCTATTAAACTAAATACTCTTCCCAAGAAAACTAAATACTATTCCCAAGAGCACATATTAAAACTTAATAGGCCCCTCTTTAATAATATATATAGAGAGATTCTGGGATACCATAATGGTGTCCATATACAGCTAAGTAAAAGTAACATTATGGAAAGATTGGCTGTTAAAGGGAGGCATACTAGAACTTAAGATTTTACATAATCTTAAACACTTTTGGATAATATAAGGTGTGGCATAAATTTTTTGTTTAGATAAAATGGAGATGAAGGACATTGGAACAAAAGAAAAAAACCTACCTAGTATTTTTCAGTATTAAAAACTTGATACAATTTGCTTCATTACTTCAATTGATGTATAGTTAAAAAAAAAAAAATGTTCTTCAGCTAAATTTGATGCCCTATCTGGGGGATGGAGTAATGGAGTATTTATCTCAGAGGTTGTTACTGAAAGTCACCGATTAAGTCCAGTTCCCTAATGTAGTCTGCATATGTTTTTAGAATAATGTAAGTGTTTTAAATTAAGTAATTAAATTCAGATTAAATTATGCAAACATATAGCCTGTTTAGAAATAAATAAAACAATCCAAGATTAAAGAAGTTCTACTCTTACTCTATACCAATTATTGTCCCATGTAGCCAAAACAGTCTTTTAAAAATATAAGTGATTTTTATGCTTTAGAATATCATATATCAGTGAATATAAAATGGCATAGCTACTGTGGAAAATGATAAAATAGTTCTCAAAAAAAACACCTTAAAATTGGATTACCATATTATCCATCAGTCCCAATTGGGGCTATATACCCCAAATAATTGAAAGTAGAGTCTCAAAGTGATATCTGTACATCTATGTTCATTATTTACAGTAGTTAAAAATGTATTATTATATTTATATGATGTACTTAGAATAGTTAAATCATAGAGACAAAAGTGGAATGATGATTGCCAGAGACTGGGAGAGATGGAGTGGTAGTATTTAGTTAGTATCAATTTCGGTTTTATAAGATGAAGTGTTCTAAAGATGGATGGTGCTGATGACTACACAACATTAAAAATGTTTTTTATTTAATACTACTGAACTTATACTTTAAAATAGTTAAGATTGCAAAGTTTTTTTGTTATGTTTTCTTTACTACAATAAGAAAAGGGGAGAAATCATGTTATCACTTTAGTAGTGTCTATCCCATTTAGGATAAATGCTTTGCCATGATCTATAAGAGCTATATGATCTTGTAGCTCATTCTTCATTACCTCTTAGCACTCTTTCACTGGTTCACTATGCTTTAACCAATCTACCTGAATTTCCATTTTTGACCATGCCAAACATGTTTCCAGCTCATGGCTTTTTCTTTTGCTCTTTCTTCTATCTTGAAAATAATTTTCTCGCATGTCTGTATGATTTCTCTTATGTGCTTGCTCTCCCTTAGGGCTTAGCTCATAAAAGTTCTACCTGATGAATACATCGAAATCATTACCCTACCCCCACCTCCTAGCACACATTGTCTATCTATTTCTACTGTTTTATTCATGGAATTTATCACTGAAAACATTTATGTTATTTGTTGATTCCTTTCTTCCTATCTCAATAGACAGAGTTTATGCTCACACCTTGTATCTGCAGAGACTTTGGCAACTATGCCTGGTACATAGTAGCCTTGAATGTGTTTATTTTGTTTTTGAAAGAAAAAAGTATACAGTGAAATGAAAGTTCAAGGAGAAGGTTTTGAGAAGCTGTTCCATATCCCATGAAAGGAAATTAATAATCTCTTCTTTGATCATTTTTAATGAGCCTAAGATGATTTTTTAAAAAAATGTTTTAAGTGAGAGAAAAGAGAGATACTACCTAATTATGTGTGAATACAACAAACATACATACACACATACACGCTCACTCATACAGACTCAGAAAATTATATTGGTGATATCTAAACCCATTTGTTCCTTTTTTATCTAATATGCATGCTTGTCTCCTCATTTCACCATTTTTTGGAGGGTATGACTCTTTGCATACCATCAAAGTATGCTTTGGAGAGACCAACTGCATCAGAATCATATTCAATACTTGTGATCCCTGTGCCTTGTTTAGAAGTGGGACCCAGGAATCTGCTAATGTCAACACATTTTGCAAGAGAATCTGCATACCCTAAAACTGGGGAACCAACACCTCTGTACTCATACTTGGGAAATGTAGTCTCATTTCTCATGCCTTTTTTTCTTTTCTTTTTTGGTACTGGGAGTTAGGGAATTAAACCCAGGGGAACTTCTCATGGAGCCACATTCCCAGTTCTTTTCATTTTTTACTTTGAGACAGAGTCTTGCTTTACTGAGGGTTTCACTAAGTTGCTGAGACTCGCCTTGAAATTGCCATCCTCCTGCCTCAGCCTACAGAATCACTAAAATGACAGGCATGTGCCACCATGCCAGACTTCTTGTTATCTTTAAATATAAAATTTTACACAGATTATTTGGACTTTAAAATGGTTGGTTTTTCTTTGCTAAATCACTGCAGCTTCTTTATTTCTTTCCTTTCCTACCCACTACCAAACCAAAAGTGATAACTTCAGTTTAGATTTCTTAGGATTTCCATAGACTCACTATATGTGCTTAGAAACCCACATCAGGCCCAGTGTGGTGGTACACAATTATAATCCTGGTGACTTGGGAAGCTGAGGCCGGAGAATTGAAAAGTTAAGGCCAGCCTCAGCAACTTAGCAAGACTCTGTCTCAAAATAGAAAAAATATAAACAACTGGGGATGTCGCTTAGTGGTAGAGTATCTCTGGGTTTCATTCCCAGGACCACAAAAAAGAAAGAAAAAGAGAAAACCCACAACAGATTTTGGTTGCAACATAGGAGCTGTTTCTTTGCCAAATATGAAGTAGTAGTCTTAATATTAATTGTTATTATTGCTCTTAAATTTCTACCCTGTTTTTTTTCTTGTGTGGAATACTTTATTTTTATTTTTTTGAACAAATTTTTAATTTGTGTGTGTTTTTTTTTTTGCATACACATGACAGGTAGTGATTTCTACCTTCTTTATGATTATCCCCATATTATCCCATTTCAGTTTCTCATCCTTCTCTGCTTTATTCTGAGGGAGAAACCCCTCAAGTAATGATGGTGGTCATTACTGTGCATATTGAAGGGTATGTCTATAGACTTCTCCACAGACGTTAAGATCATGAGTTTGGAGCAGTTTACAGAGTGATTGCAAGCAAAATGTAAGAGTAAATCTCCTTGTTCATCTGCATTCTATTTCATTTAACCCAATCTTCAGAAGGCACAAAGGAGAGTAGAAGTTTATAATCTGAAACCTTGGCTTATTTTGTAGATTTGTATTACTGTCTTCATTACCAAACCCCAGTAGTCATGAAGGGCTGTTTCTGTGAAGACCAAAACTTATAATATATTGCTGCTTTTCTGTATTTCCCTTCTTTGAAAAAAATGTTTTTATTAGTTGTTGATGGAACTTTGTTAATTAATTAATTAATTAATTTATATGTAGTGCTGAGAATTAAACCCATTGCCTCACACATGCCCAGGCAAGCATTCTACCACTGAGCCACAACCCCATCCTGGTATTTTATTTCTTTATCTTTCAGCAAATGCCACTGAAATGCTCTTAAGTAACTATAGATTGTACTTTTAATCTTGTATCATTTCAACATTTATCCTTTTTAGTCTTCCTATTAGTAGTTTTACCTTTCTGTTGTTATAAACCTAAGTTAGTTGTCATTCACTCATGATTTTTTCTCCTTTTATTCACTACTATTGTCAGTTCTTTAAAGACAAAACTTTCCTTTTATGTGACCTGATATCCCTTTCTACCAGCTTTGAATTATTTTTTTATAATAGTCTTTGTGTATGTGTGTTTGTGTCTTGGGGACTGATCCCAGCAATAGTCTAGTACTGAGCTACATCCATAGCCCTTTCTATCTTTTATTTAAGGTCTCACTGAATTGCTGAGGCTGGCCCTGAACTTGTGCTCCTCCTGCCCCAGATTCCCAAGTCACTGGGATTAGGACTATATGCCACCCCTTGAACATCCATAATCTTAAATATTCCAGAAATTAATCTCTTCATTTGCCATATTATTCTTTTCTGATATGGAATATAAACAAATTCTTTGATGCTAACAAAAGCAGCCCCATAAGTCTTTATAACATATTTTATCTACTCTATAGCAGTCATTACTATATGGAATTCTTTTCTTTTATATTAAACATCTGTTTATCCCTCATCCCCTACAACTAGAATGAAAGTTTCTCAAAGGCCAAGGGCTCTGTCTTACAGACATTTATATGTAGGTACCTAAAAAAGTGTTTTGCACCAGGTGTAGTGGTGCATGCTTGTAATCCCAGTGAATCCAGAGGCTAAGGCAGGAGAATCACAAGTTCAAAGCTAGCCTCAGGAACTTAGTGAGGCCCTTTCTCTCAAAAAAAAAAAAAAAAATATTTTTTTTTTAAAAAAAGCACTGGGAGGGCTGGGGTTGTGGCTCAGCAGTAGAGCTCTCTCGCCTAGCACATTCAAGGCCCTGGGTTCCATCCACAGCACCACATAAAAATAAATAAATGAAATAAAGGTATTGTGTCTGACTACTACTAAAAAATGAATTTTAAATCAATAAAAAATTTATATATGACAATGGAATGCATTAGAATTCTTATTACACATATAAGGCACAATTTTTCGTATCTCTGGTTGTATACAAAGTATATTCACACCAATTCGTGTCTTTATACATGTACTTTGGATAATAATGCTCACCTAGCACGTTCAAGGCCCTACGTTCAATCCTTAGCATCACATAAAAATAAATAAATAAAGTAAAGGTATTGTGTCCAACTACAACTAAAAAATAAAATATTAAAAAGAAGCGGGGGGGCACTGGGAATGTGGCTCAGTAGTTTAGCACTCATGGGTTCAATCCCCATAACCAAAAAAAAAAAAGGGGTGTTTTGTATGTTATAGGAAGTAAAATAAAGCTAAATATATAACTTCAAATATAATTGGAGTAATGAATTTGTTTACTGCTCTTTTAATGTCATCATTTTGAAGCATAGCAGTCAGATGAGTAGATCTGTGTATATGCTATATTGATAACTTTCAATATTCTATATGTGACTGAGCTTATACTTTTTATTAGTGAGTTCCTGTCAGATAGTTAGCAGCTAAACAATTACCCATATAATATGTGACTTTTTACTTTTTCCTAAAAGACATTTTCATGTTAAAAATATCAATTGAAAATTAAAGAACATATCTTTTACTGAAACTTGAATTTTGTCAAAAATAGTTTTGCCGATTACCTTGTTTTTACCCAGAAACCAAGGAAGAAAACTATAGAAAGTTCTAGCAACAGCGATAGTGATTCGGGCACATCATCTGACACCTCAAGTGAAGGCATTAGTAGCAGTGACTCAGATGATCTAGAAGAGGATGAAGAGGAAGAAGATCAAAGTATTGAAGAAAGCGAAGATGAGGATTCTGATTCAGAAAGTGAAGCACAACATAAAAGTAACAACCAGGTATGATTTGTTTCATGGACATATTCATATTTTGGAAATAACTCAATGTATCTTGACTCTCAAAGTCGATAGGTTTCGTTTTTACTCTTCTTTTTCTTTCAAAGTGTATAGTTCTAAAGTAATCACTTGCTTTTCTTGCTTTTACAATAAAAGAATAGGGGACAGAGACTATTTTTAAAGAAAAATTTTTTATTTTTATTTTTATTTTGTAGTAAAATAAAATAGAATAAAATAAAATGCTTTATTTATTTATTTTTATGTGGTGCTAAGGATTGAGCCCAGGACCTTGCACATGCTAGGCAAATGCTCTACTACTGAGCCACAGTAATAATAAATAAATAAACCCAGCCCTTGGTTTATTTATTTATTATTACTATTACCACTACTACTACTATTATTATTATTATTATTATTATTATTATTATTTTTGGAACTGGAAATTGAACTCAGGGGCACTTGACCACTGAGCCACATCCCAGCCCTAATTTGTATTTTATTTAGAGACAGGGTGTCACTGAGTTGCTTAGTGCCTCGCCATTGCTGAGGCTGGCTTTGAACTCGGGATCCTCCTGTCTCAGCCTCCTGAGCCACTGGGATTACAAGTATGCGCCACTGCACCTGGCCCTTAGTTTATTTTTAATGAGGTTTATACTGTATATCTGATGCCAAACGTAGTTAACTTGTTGACTACAGAAATGAAAAACAGTTCAGGTAACAGCAAGGTTTTTATTAGAGCTTCTGAAGCAGGGAGACATGGCACTGACAGGCAGTGACACATGGCAGTGTCAGGATGGCTCCTTGAATGAAGGGAGAAAGTTAAGGTTTATTCAGGCTAAAGGGCTGTTTATAAGTTGGGGAGGGTGGTGGTGAGGTTTAGGAATTGGCTTTATGTACATTACAAAGGTATGTTTTTCTTTTCCTGTGAGGGCACTTTAACTCTGAAGAAAGTGTGGTCAACAGGATCCAGGAGCCAACATTATTTTTTCATATTAACACCTCATGCTATATAAATATCTCTACCTTGTAATAAAGATGAGTTGCTGTAGCTATTAAGAGAACACATAGCTGAACACAGTAGTACATGCCTGTTCAGGAGGCTGAGGTAGGAGGATTATGAGTTCAGAGCCAGCCTCAGCAACACAGCAGGGTCTTAAGCAACTTATGGAGACCCTATGTCAAAATAAAACATAAAAAGGGCTGGGGATGTGGCTCAGTGGTTAAGTGCCCCTAGGTTCAATCCCTGGTACATCCCCCACTGAAAAATTTTGTTTAAAAAGAGAACACACAGATGAAACATGAAAGAGTATACAGATCCTAGCAAATAATAAGTTAAGGGACCTGGGAATTTGCTGTTTTGGTGGCTTTTCAACAGCTTTTATTCTTTATGTTGTTTCTCCTGGGAGAGTTATGGCAGGAACATCCTGGCTTTAATGATTCACATAGTCTGTGAAGCTGATAAGGTTTTTTAAGGGGAATGGATAAGGCACACCCCAAGCTTTTGAAACTAAACAAGCTATAAGTGGAAAAAAAACCCTTATAGTATCTTTTTTTAAAAAATTGGTTCTTTTTAGTTATACATGACAGTAGAGTCCATTTTGATGTAATTATACAAGGATGGAACGTATCTTATTCTAATTACAACCCCAGACTTGTGGATGTAACACAGTCGTGAGATATGTCTTTTAATGGCTGTCAGGACATGAGTTAAGGCCCAGGAGTGCATTTGCCCTTTGTCGCTATAGTGGTTTCTGTCTGATATCTATCATAAGTTACTAGGAACAATTTTTAAAGTAAGTTTTAAAGTAAAATATATTTCTCCAAGTTTTATTGCTTGATACTTTTTTTAAAAATATATTTATTTATTTTTTATTTCAATTTGTTAATATGCAAAATGCATTACATTTCACATTACACACATAGAACACAATTTTTCATATCTCTGGTTGTCCACATGGTATAGTCACACCATTCATGTCTTCATACATGTACTTAAGTTAATGATGTCCATCTGATTCCACCATCTTTTCTACCCCTATGCTCCTCCTTTAACCTCCCACCCCTTTGCCCTATCCAGAGTTCGTTGATACTCTTAATAGATGTTAATAAGTTGTCTTTTTAATTTTATTTCCAGGTGCTATTACATGGTATTTCAGACCCAAAAGCAGATGGACAGAAAGCAACTGAAAAAGCCCAGGAAAAAAGAATACACCAGCCATTACCTCTTGTGTCTGAATCCCAGACTCACTCATCATTCCAATCCCAGCAGAAGCAGCCTCAGGTTTTGTCACAGCAGCTTCCATTTATTTTCCAAAGCTCTCAGGCAAAGGAGGAATCTGTGAACAAACACACCAGTGTAATACAGTCTACGGGATTGGTGTCCAATGTGAAACCTTTATCTTTGGTAAATCAAGCCAAAAAGGAAACTTACATGAAACTTATAGTTCCTTCTCCTGATGTTCTTAAAGCAGGGAATAAAAATACCTCTGAAGAATCTAGTTCTTTGACCAGTGAATTGCGATCTAAACGGGTGAGTTAAAATGATTTTGACAAGATTATTAGAAAAATTCAGAGAATGCACTGGGAATAGAGCTCAATGGTCGAGTATGCTTAGCATATGCAAAGCCCTGGGTTCAAGTGCCAGCACCAGAAAAGACCTTTTATTATATACAATATACAAATTATATATAAATATTAAAATTTTTCATATGAAAATTTAAATTAAAGTCTCTCCTATTTTTGTACTTTCTGAGACTCTAGGAATAAAATACATACATCAGAAAATTAAATATTCTGATTTTAAGGTGGGAATATAGCTTAGTGGTGAGTATTTGCGTATGCAGTATGATGAGGCCCTGGGTTCAATCCCCAGCACTACAAATTTTACCCCCTCTAGTTTTATATTCACATATACATGTATTTAAGATTTTTTTTTTGCCACATAATCATGTCATTCCACTGTCCCACACTCCATTATGTTTTAGCAGTAAGAGGATAAATATAGTGTTTAAAATTTTTTTTTAGTTGTAGATGGACACAATAGTTTTTTTATTGATTTATTTTTATGTGGTATTGAGGATCAAACCTAGTGCCTCACATTTGGAAGGCAAACACTCTATTATTGAGCTACAACCCCAGAACAAGGATAAATATGTTTGAATGTGTTGAGCTTTAGTCACTTTTGTTTAAGATAAATGTCCTTTTTAAAATATCAATGTTATTTTTGAAAGACATGAACTCTTGAGTAATTTATCTCTGTAAATATAGAATTCATAAATTTCAATTGTAAAATTTCTTTATAAAGAATCGTGTCCTAAGACTGATGATGTAGATATATTCAGGAAGCTGGGGTAGAGCATTACTTAAGCCCTAGAATTCAAGGCCAAGGTCAGTCTGGGCAACAAAGAGAAAACCTGTCTCAAAAAATATTTTTTCTTAATGAATTATGTGATACGTAACTTATACTTACATAAATACCTGAGTCAGTCTTCAGTCTTCATTTTTATCTTTATTTTTTCCTTGCTATTGATTTTATGTTAATACATTCTTCTGTCCCATAGAATTCTAATAATTAAATGATGACTGCTTTATATTCTAGAATCAGCCCAGAATAGAAAAATATTGTTTGAACACAATATCCTGTCTCTTGGTTACAAATATTAATATTAAGCATCCTAATAATTAGATAACACTTGTAGAATGCTTATTATTTGCCATCTAATATTTTAAATGCTGAACATGCATTTACTCATTGGATAATAACATTCATGTATGCTACTATAACTGGACATCTTCAATATAGGCCTGAAAAGGAAAAGGCTAGGCTGTAATGCTTGCTACTCCAGAAATATGTGTATTCAAATAGGTAGGAAAATACATATTATTCGAAACCAGCTTTGAAGGAAGATAGAAGAAACGTAATATTTCAAAAGTACACATACTTGGAATCTCTAAGTTAAGCAGAACTTTTAAAGCAAAAAAGGTAGTAAAGTGAGACAAAAGGCAGGTTTTGTTAGTCTGTAGTAGTCAGGCCTATGTAGAGTGCAGTTCCATCTTAAGCTTTCTTGGTGCCTGTCAGAGTTTGGGTTGTAGCCCTTTACTTTCTGTTTTACTACTAATAATATCAGTGAAAGCAAATGAGAGAGAAAAGAAAAAGAAAAAGAAATGGAGACAGACCTCAATGGATTAGTGATGTTTTATTAAGCAGTAGAGGGGCACATTTTCAAGAGAAAAAATGGTAACAGGCTGCAACAAAGGTCTGAATTTTATAGGTTTTAGCAGGGCCAGATCATGGGAGGAGTTGGTCAGTTAATTTGGGCAGTTATTTTTGGTGATCAGGGGGATTTGGGCAGATAAAGGATATTGCAACAGGTCAGATTCCTGAGTTCCCTGTTTCCCTGAGGGTTTTGTAAGTTTCCATTTCCTACATTCCAGACTCTAAAAAGGGGTTTAGTTAGTTAGGCAACATCATCATATCTGGCTACTTACTGCTGAGAAAGGGGCATCATCAGAATATCTTCTAGAGTCTGAAGGAAGAACATAGCTTTCACATGTTTTTGGATGGTGGTCCTGGAGATGCTGGAGACATATTTTGTTAGAAACCTCTGGATATGGTTAATGAAACATGGAAGAAGGAAAAGAAATAAGATAATCAGAAGAATGGGGTCATAATGGGCCAAATCCAGGCCAGGAGTCCATCCTACTATCCAGGGGAGGAGGAGATGTTTGCTAGGTTAGGGGCTTGTTTCTTTAGCTTTCTTATCTTATCCTTTACTATTCCTGACTTATTAACACAGAAGCAACATTCATCCCCAAGGAAGAGGCAGAGGCCACCTCATCCTGCAGTAAGGAGATACAGGCCCCAACAATTTTGCAGAATGACAGAAGCCAGGGAATCCAATTGATTTTGTAAAGTCAGTACGGAGTTAGATATTTTCAATAATCTGTACTGACAATTTTTTATAGTAGTGAATAGAGATTCTTAATTCTACTGCTCCTGTGCCAATCCTGGCAGGTACCTCAAGCCCTGTGAGTAAGGGAATAAACTGAAAAGGCTCTCTTATGAGTGGTTTGCACCGTTATCAGAATAGGCAAATTGGTTGTTAGCTAAAAACATCAATTTGAACAGTAAGGAAGACCAAAATACAGAGGCCAGTCCAATTTTTGTTAGGGAGGGGAAATATGAGCCTCACAAAGAAAAATGCCTCTGAACTTAGCGGGCAGGGTTGTAGAGCTGACACAAGTGTTATGTTTTAAGTTCTGTTAAAAGAACTATTGTCTTTTCTTTCAAATGTCCAGGTATTGCTGTACTTTGGTTATAACTGTTTTGTTGGGTGTTTAAGCTAGTCAAATTAATCTTGTTCCTATCTGTTGTTAAGAGTCAACTGAGTTCCCTCAGGGTATCACTCTTGGGAACTTGAGAGCCTCTTAGTTCTTTTTTTTGCTATCTGCCAGGATGGGTGAGGGTCTCCTTGACCATTTGGCTTCTCTTGGAAGCGTCAGGGAGGTCTCCTTCTCCAATGAACCCTCATTTTGGCAGTATGCACACTCGTCAGTTTTCTTTTCTCCAGAATCTCATTACCTTGATTAGGAGGTCATTGGGCTCAGTGTCACAAAACCCTTAGAGAAGTCCCCTTGTTTCCTGGTTTCAAACTGGCTCAGAAAGGCAAGAGCCAAATATTGACTATTTTATCTTTTTGGACCCTTTTATTTCTTTAACTTTAGGGTCTAAGCTTTGGTCTTAAATATCCAGCAGGCCAGTTTCATCTGTCTTAAAGGAATAATACTGGGTTTTAATTGTGATGTCTATAACTTTTTAGTTATTCACCCCTTCTATTTATTTGGGGGTCAGTATTAGTACTGGAAGTTAACCTTAAATCAACCTGTGTGTCCTATCAGTGATGGCCTATTATCTCAAATTAACTTAGACTATTATATTAGAAGTTATACTTCTGTGAGGCACTAAAAGATAACAGTTAAGGTTTACAAGGAAAATACAAAATGAAATTAACAAGAGTAAAATATATTTAATTTGTACAATAGCTATGAACCAAGAAACTTAATTTTATTTTACCTTAAACTTTAGTTTGAAGTATACCAGCTTGGTAGAATGTTCTTATACTTTAACGACTTATATGCCTGGCAGGTAGGGCAAAAAGCCAGTAATAGTCCCATGCTTACACTGATGTTCTTATATTAACCAAGTTTAACTTTCAAAGAAAATTTCAGAATCTTTAATGTAGTGTAATACTCTAAAATAACAGCTGTTGTTTAACCAGAGTTGTACAAACCCTAATTCCTTTAAGACTAGTTTCTGTTAAGAATAAACTTGACACCAGAAATAATTTTGATAGATAAGAGCAGATCAATGTTTTAAGAAATGTTTGTTACTTCAACTCATAGAGTATTAAACATTGGTTTACATAAGTATATTAATATTTGACCTTAGGGAAAAACCTGAAATAACTTTAACTGATTATGCTCCTTATATATGATCATTTGAGTTACACACAACTTTTTGAAATTTACCCTCCACAAACCTGTAAATTATTAAGACATTTTAAAATTTTACCACTTTCTCATCCAGAAACATTTCTTTTTCCTTCCAATTTCATACTAAAACATATTTCCATACTTAGAGCCTTCTTATATCTCTTTTCTAACTGTTGATACCTTTTTAAATTTACATTCTGAAACAATCATTATGAAATTTCTGAATTTGTCCAATTACTTCGTTTAACAAGATGAAATACTTTATGCTAGTTGCAGTATTTTAATTGAAACCCAAGGGAAACTTTTGGGGATATTATACCTGTTAGAACTGTAACTCTTAGTAATCTTGCTTTAATGAAGAACCCAAAACAAAGCAATCTTAAACTCTTTGTTTCATTACCAATTTATAAGTAATACATTTAATATTTAAACATATTACCTTATGGAATTTAAGAAGTCAAGCCTATTTGATTTCATATTTAGCAGTTGATGTTTTACCACATTGGCTTTGTAAATTAATCAGGTATCTCCTCTAACAAACACATTTATAATTAATCCCATTGATGTTGAAGTTAAATCTAATTTACTAATTTTTAACTATAAAATCCAAGATATCAGACAAGTATAGTTAATAGTACTAGCTGTCTCTTCCTTGTTGAAGAAAAATCCTAAAAACAATTAATATTACATTCTAGACATTTTATAGAAACTGTTAATTGTCTGACAACCTAGAAAAACTTATGTTAGTAATTTTAAATATATCTTTAATCTGTTTACCTAATTTAAATTGAACTTTTTAAATAATATGAACTAAAATTATTTGGATCCATTTCTCTTTTAAATTTTAATTTATGAGTACTCATTTATTTATATGCCAGTTCTGATATCATGTGCATCACATATGGACAAAAGCACATATGTAGACCTAACAACACAATACACTGGTGTGCACACATACATAAAACAGACAGGAAACATGTTTATTGTAGCTATTTGTAGGTAGATAGGAAGCACACTACAGATGTTTATTAAATCCTCAATTAGATTTCAACGGTTAGAAATTAAAGCTTATCAGACTTTCACATTATGACTTAAATATAGAGGTCTATGCTATATGGAAATGCTAGATGTAAAGTCTAACAGCCACAGTGGACACTGAGATCAAAGGTTCAGATGGCCACTTTGTCCTCAATGGTTATCAGATTTATTCCCAACATCACCATGCCTATATACTTTTTTAGGATTTTGTAAAAGGAGATTCTTCAATGTATTTGAGGGCTATCGCTTGAAAAATTGGCCTCTTAACAAAGACAGAGTGTAAAACCTCTATCATTAGATAAAGTAAGACTGATTAGAAAAATATTTTAATTTAGGCACATAGGGTCAAATGTGAATTTACCATAAAACCATGAGCTCAAAAATATAGAATTTTAATGCTGGGAGCAGTGGTGTATGCCTGTAATCCCAGGAGCTTAGGAAGTAGAGGCAAGAGGATTACAAGTTCAAAGCCAGCCTCAGCAATTTAGGGAGCCACTAAGCAACTCAGTGAGAGTCTGTCTCTAAATAAAATACAAAATAGGGCTGGGGATGGGGTTCAGAGGTCAGGTGCCCCTGAGTTCAATCCCCGTTACAAATATATATGTGTGTGTGTGTGTGTGTGTGTGTGTGTGTGTGTGTGTGTGTGTGTATAAAATTTTAAAAATCAGGAGTTCTAAAAAAGAAATGACATGGCCAGAATTAGTAAAGGAGCATACAGAATATCTTTATCAGATCAGAATTCACTTTTGGGTCAGATTATTACTGACTCTAATACTGAATGGTGGAAGAATGAATAAGCCTAGAATCCTTAGTTAAATATTCTTAAGGTAAAGAAGATTTGTATATATGAGATCATTCCATCTTCCTTGCCTAGGTTATAGTGTTTAGGGAGGAACTTGTTTTGAAAGCATCATAGTAGACTGCTAAGAGGAGATAATATAGCCAGCCATTTAGGTCCCACAAGTGGCTTGGATTTAAAAGTGACCCCCCACACACACACACCTTTGGTCTCAACAATTTTTCTGCAAGCCTTATAAACCTTGCCATCTCTGCAAGGCTTACAGAGCCTGCAAAGATAGAGATCTGAGAGAAGATAAGAAGTAAGGGAAGCTGTTTTTTCATGCATAGGACATTATGATCATTTTTTATTTCCCCAGGTGGTAATCAGGTCTGATTTAGATGCAGAAAATCATTAGGTATCTCCTTTATCTCAGATTTGATTAGGTCATCCCCTACTTCTGAGGACAAGACTTCCCTTTGAACAAAAAAAAGAAAGGGAGGAAGGAAGGGAGGGAGGAAGGAAGGAAAGAAAGAGCAAGAGAATAAAAAAGAACATGGGTATCTGTGCAGAGAAAGAGAAAACTGTCTCTTTGGCTAGCGGACATCTCCCCAATCTCACAGCCTCTAGGGGTCAGTAGTCTTGCCTTTGCTTCCATGACTCTGGCTGAAGCCTCACTCTGAATGGAAGATACTAATTTACTTCTGATAACTATTTTAAGAGAAGATATTTGGCAGCTGGGTGTACCCTTAAAGTTTCTTAAGTGTTGCCTTTATCCTTTGGTGTCCTCATACTCACGGGACCATGATTTCATATTATGCCCCTCAATTTGAAGTGGAAGGCAAGCCTTTTAGTGCTCTGGTGATATCTCCACTAAAGAAAATAATTTCGATTTCTGAAATAGGACAAATGAGGGGCAGTTTTACTTTAATTGAGACAGATTTTCTATTTTTTTTCATACCAGATGAGGGTAACACAGAAGAAAATGTGTCTTATGAAAGTCTAGAGAAGGTAGAATAATCTTAAAAGATAGGGGAACTCTATCTTGAGAACCTCTCATAATGGGTCCCTGTGGACAGTGTGGACAGAACTGGAGTAGAAGCATTTCTGAAGGAGAGATTGTTTGACTCACACTCTGGGGATTAATTGGTCACCTCTTTCCCAAAGACCTCAGATCAGACTGAGATTTCATATTAGGATCCAAGATTTATTGGGTGAGGGTGTCCTCCACCACTGGGTCAAGTCAATCAGAAACAGACAGACAGTGGTTGATATTTGGTACCCCTGAGGGCTGTCAGGTTTAGACTTTGGTCATAAGACCTTCATTCTCCACTGGGAAGTAGCCCTAGTAGCTGCCTAGTAGCTTGTCTTAAGCTTTCTTTTGTCCCATGCACCAAATTTCTCCCACAGAAAAGAAACTGAAGCAAGTCAGGACCAACATTCCCAACACCTGAATGAAGGGGAATTCATCCCACCTCTTGACTTTTGACTGATGGCAGGTCCCCATTATCATGTCAACTCTAGGTCACATTAGAAACATCTGAGAAACTTTAAGAAAAATATCTTTCAGAATCTCTAGAACTGCGTTACTGCATTTTAAAAGAACTTCTCAGGTGATTGAAACATATAATCAGTTTTGAGAACCACAGACCTACATGGAATGATTAATGATGCTAGGGAAGTTAACTGGACATGAACAGGTGGGTAGGTAAAGGATAGTAAAGGGTGATAACTTACAGAGGAAATCAGACATTCATCAAAGAGAGTGTATAGGTTACAGGACTGAGGATAATAGAGAACTTTATCAAAGCAGGCAAGAACAAAAACTGTCACTGGGCAATTCTCATTGTGACCACAGGAGCACAAAAGCTAAGCCATAATGCTCTCTGCTCCAAAGACATTAAAAGTCAAATTGGTAGAAGTGGGTTTTATGAAAAGCCAGATTTAAGTGAAGATGGAAACAACTTCATTCTTTCAAAGGTTCCATCTCCAGAAGCTCTGGGAAGAAGAAAACTTTTGGGGAGTGGAGGTGGGGGCTATAGTATGCATTAGGACTAAAAGATAAAATTTCACCAGTTGCAAACAGGTTTTCACTTCCAGGAATTTTCACAGGTTTTAACTCCTTCTAGCCCTGGGGACCTTACCATATCAAAGGAGTGAGACTTGGTGGATTCAGCATCTGCTTCTTCCAGTTTCAGCTGGGGGAGGGTTCTTGGAAAGTCTGGTCTGTAAAAAACCTGGAAGACCCTCATTTACCTCTCTAAAATGACCCATTCAGTCTGTTCTGAATATCTATTCTCTATCTGTCTAATAAATTCCTACCTACTAGTGAGTGCAACTCTGTTGAAAGACTTCCTGTGAGATTGCAAAAACAGGCAGCTGAAACCCACTACCATAGTTGTTTTGGCTCCACAGGCTGGTCTCACTCCATAACAATGGTATCAGAATATAATTTATAATGCACTGCTTAAATAAAATGTATTATTATCAAGATCACATTATTGACTTTCTACCAGTTAAAAAAAAAGCAAAATTACATTGCTTGTGTTTTAACCTTTTATTAATGTAGTAGCCTACTTTATGAAATTTGAATTTAAACCTAACACGGTAATGCAGGTTTGTAATCCCAATGACTTGGGAGGCTGAGGCAGGAGGATCCTTTGAGGCCTGCCAGGCAACTTATTGAGACCCTATCTCAAAATAAAATCAAAATGGCTAGGAGGTGGCTCAGTGGTAGAGTGCTTGCCTTAGTTTGTGTGAAGTCCTTGGTTCAATACCCAGTCCTATTTGAGGAAAAAGGTAAATGTATTTATGGAACTACATCATGATTTATTTGTATTGCAATAGATTCCTTAAGTTTTTCAAATGTTTTCTAAAGTGTTTCTACAAATAAGAATTTTATATTTATAAAATGTACTACTTAGTAGAAAGTCATTAAATACTTGCTTAATAAATGTAGGAAAGCTAGGTTTTTGTATATATGATCTTTTAAAAAGATTTTATTTTTGTTCTTTTTAGTTATATATGACAATAGAATATAATTTGACTTATTTATGTAAACATGAGTACATTTTATTCCAATTTGGATCCCAGTCTTGTGGTTGCACATATGACCTCAATTTATCTTTACCAAACCATGTAAGGTAAAGAAATGAAGGCTCAGAGGTTAAATCACTTGTTAACATCATATTAATAAGTTAAAGGCAGAAAGAATTTAAACCATGCATTTTGATGAAAAAACTTGATGTTCTTTCTCTCCAGAAATCATTCAGAGAGTATAATACAGATTTCAAATTATAATGGTGTTTAATGAAAAATATTTTGTGAGTGGACATTCACATTAGATTTAATTATAAATGATGTTTTCTACTCTTTATTAGTGCCTTGTATTGAGATAGAGGATATTTTATAAGTGCTTCTTTTATAAGTTTATCTTTCTCTCTATAGCAGTCTAGCATAGAGTTTCTTTATTTCTTATGAAAATTTATTTGTTTCATGTTACCCACTGTGTACATGTTTGTCTTCCTCAGTAGTTAATTTTCTCATGTGTTATTTTATCATTGGCTCCTTTACACCTTTACATTGTAGATGTGATTCAGATAAATACATATGCACCGTGCATATGTATATATATTCATAGACCAAGAGTGGAATTTTTTTTAATATTTATTTTTTAGTTCTAGGTGGACACAATATCTTCACTTAGTTTTTATGTGGAGCTGAGAATCGAACCCAGTGCCTCACGTATGCTAGGCGAAAGCTCTATCACTTGAGCCACATCCCCAGCCCCAAGAGTGGAATTTGTTAGGTCTTATTTCAATCAAGTTTTAACTTAGGTAGGGGCTGGAAAAGCAAGAGCTTAAAGGTAGAACAAACCCTCATACCTATCTCTTCCTGTACTACTGTCATCCAAATGGATCTTGTAAAGCATAAGAGATTTATTGCTATACAGGTCTCAATTCTCTCTCCTCCTTCTTCTTACATACCACGCTAATCTTGCAAAGAACATCATGTATATTGTAAAACAGTAACTGATAACTATCCTATGATAAGTGCAATAATCTTTGGTTACAGAAAATCTATAGGTATAAGTAAATGGGAAGAAATTCTTTAAAATTTTAGCACAGAACACTTGCAGAAAATTAAAATGTAAAGGAAACACTTGTTTTCATGACTTTTTTTGGTCTTATGTTCTTAGAGAATTTACAACCTTTTAAACTACAAAATGGTTACATGATAATTATGTTCTAAGAGATTAAAATATACTAACTTTTCTAAGAATTTTGCTATAACATTCCTTCTAAAAAGTAATCATTGAGCTGGGTTGTGTCTCAGCAGTAGAGTGCTTGCCTAGCACACGTGAGGCCCTGGGTTCAATCTTCAGCACCACATAAAAATAAAAAAAATAAAATAAAATAAAGGCATTGTGTCCAACTACAATTAAAAAAAATAAATATTTTTAAAAGGTAAATTCAAGTACTTAGTGTAATTTTCCATATTTTATTAATTGAGTAATACTAATTACATACTTTCTCTTTGAGAAATAATGCCTTTGGTATGAAAATGGCAGCCTTAAAGAGTTAACTTAATTTTCTAAACTGATAAAGTAAGAATATTAAATAAGGTGAAGAAATTTATACAGAAATTGCTTTACTATTAGTACTCCTGCTTTAAAATATTTAATAAATCATTTTATGTGACATTTCATTTGTATTTTCATTTGTGAAATTCTATCACAGATCTGCTGATTTGAATGCAAGGGGTCCAGTGTGATGCTGGCAACACTGCTGATTTTAATTTCAAAGCAATAATTTTCTTTTTCTTTTTAATTAATTATTTATTCTAATTAGGTATATATGACAGCAGAATGTATTTTGATTCATTTTACACAATTGCAACACAGCTTTTCATTGTTATACACAATGTAGCATCACACCATATGTGCAGTCATACATGTACCTAGGGTAATGATGTTCATCTCATTGAACCATCTTTCCTTCAAAGTAATCATTTTCAATATAGATTTTTACCAGAGGTTAAAAAATCCAACTTCATTTCTGTTAAATATTTTAGTAATTTTAATTTAGTTTATTTTTATACATTATTTTAATTATATTAATGTAATTTACATGACTATTGTTTTCAAGGAGATTCTAATAGCTAATTTTTTTCTTATTTATAGATATATGTTTTATGGATTGATTTTCCTCAGAAAATAGTTATTTTTCTAAGCTATTTACTTTTTCTAATACTAATGTGCTTAAGACACTCTAAAGCAAATCCCATAGGACACTGAACCACCATTTCCACCACCTGAATATCTTTTTATTGTATAGTATTGGGGATTGAATCCGGTGCCTGTGCATGCATGCTATGCAAGTACTCTACCATCGAGCTACACCACAAGCCCCCAGTATCTTACATCTTTGCTTCAAAGATGTTTTCTTGCCAAGTGCAGTGGTGCATGCCTGTAATACCAGCACCTCAGGAGGCTGAGGCAGGAGGATTCAAGTTCAAAGCCAGCCTTAGCAACTTAGCTAGGCCCTAAACAACTCAGTTGGACCCTGTATCTAAATAAAATAGAAAAAAGGGCTGGGGATGTGGCTCAGTGGTTGAGTGCCCCTGAGTTCAATCCCCAGTACCAAAAAAAAAAAAAAAATATTTTTTTGTTGCTCAAGAAATCATTTATTCAGAAATCCGAAATTGTTTTGTGAATACATACTAAGGGCAAGGCTAAGTAATGTTTTGAAAGACCATAAATGACAGTGTTTCTACCCTAAGGAATTTATCAAAAATGTAAACTTACCTCTTTAGATGTTTAAGGCATACAGGCATATACTATATATACTAAAAGTACTGTGACATATGATATAAGGAAATAAAGAAGCCCAAAGAACAGAGGCAAAATGTGCTTTGGCAGGGGATGGGGGGTGGGTGGAGGTTGACACAAACATGGAAAGCTTCTTGGGTTAGATATGAACAGTATTTCATACATCTGAAATTTAGAAAAGGAGAATATTTTACACAGACCAAATAGTTATACAAGTATGTGAGCAGTAATATGACAGGCATAAGCCTTGGCTTACAGTCCAGTTCAACTGGAAAGGTATGTTAGTGCCTAATTATGAAGCAATTTAAATATTAAACTGAAATGTAGAGTTTATAAATTTGAGAGTTCTCCATGAAACTAATAAAATAAGAAAATCTAATTTGAAATTGACATTGGTATGTGGCATATATTGAGAGTTGGTTGAGAAGAAATAATGGCATGGCTTAAATTTGAGCAAATTTTAATGAAAGAATCCAACGCCATAGTAATATGGCCAACTTGGAAAAAAAGAAAAGATAATTTTAGGGTTTCAGGTTTGGATTATTGTAAGAATGAGAGCAATAGGAAAAGAGGATGTGTCAGCGGCATATATATTTCAAGGGGGAAGACTAAGTTTTAATAAATGTATTAGGTCTAATCAGAGTTCAGCAGCCAACCTAGTTATCACTGCCACTCCTTTTACAGCATGTATATATATCATTATTTAAATCTGCATATGAGCAGTTGTTTTCAGATCTTGAAAACAAAGGCAGTCTTTATTTTTATGGTATATCTTAATTTATTTTTTAACTTATATTTCAACAGGAACAACATAAACAGACATTCCCATCACAGTTAAAGAAACAAGAGTCATCTAAGAGCCTGAAGAAGGTTATTGCAGCTTTGTCAAATCCAAAAGCAACCTCTAGCTCACCAGCATATCCAAAACAAACATTAGAAAACAACCACCCTAATCCATTCTTGACAAATGCACTTTTAGGTAATCACCAACCAAATGGAGTTATTCAAAGTGTCATTCAAGAAGCTCCTCTAGCACTTACTACCAAAACTAAAATACAGAGTAAGATGAATGAAAATATTGCTACTGCAAGTAGCAGCACCCCTTTTTCCTCACCTGTAAATTTGAGTACAAGTGGGAGAAGAACCCCAGGCAATCAGACACCTGTAATTCCCTCTGCCTCTTCTATATTGCATAATCAAGGGAAGGAAAAAACAGTTAGCAATAATGTAAACACATTAAAACCACAGCCTCTCTCTCATCCTGCAAAATCTTTGGTGGAACAATTCAGAGGAACAGATTCAGACATTCCCAGTAGTAAAGATTCTGAAGATTCAAATGAGGATGACGAGGAAGATGATGAGGAAGAAGATGAGGAAGATGATGAAGATGATGACTCTGATGACAGTCAATCAGGTTATTTTCTGTTTTAAATTTTAAAGTAGTTCTCTAGTTCTTTGTGAACTAAAACATTTTAAAGATCTTAATTCAACGACTTGACATCATTCTCATTCATTTTGTTTCATATAGCTCTGTGCATTTCTATAATGAGCTGGTAAAATACAATTGTAATTGATATTGGAAATTTTAATTTAAATTCTCATCTTGTTCATCTGACATTAACAAATAATAATTTTAAAGTGAATATAAATGATGCATGAATTAAACAATTTCATCAGCTTGCTTAATTTTCATTTCACTTAGGACCACGTCTCTTTTTTTCCATCTCTTCTGTTACTTGTTAAAATATGTCACTACATATTTTGAACAAAGGTGTAATTTTAGTTATAATCATTCAGAAAGTAAAAAAAAAAATCCAAATCTCTATGAATGTCCATCAATAGCATAGAATTCATTACATAACATAAGGGATTATGGAGTGACTCCTTAGTTTAATTTTGATGAGGGGATGGAGATTAGTTTATAAAAATATAAAATAAAAAGTAAAATTTTAAATTCAGTGAAATGCATATTACATAATCTGTGGATTTGTTACTGGTAATACAGTTATTTAACTATAAATTCTGTAGCAGCCAATAAGAATAGAAAAATATAGTCCATTATACAATTTACACTAATAAGTTAAAAACAAACTACTTCTCAGAGTAAGAATAATCCTTCCTTGTAATACATGGATATAATAATGCACGATAGGTAGTGAATATCAATATTCATCACTTTTAGAAATTAACTTATATAATGAACCTCAATTTAGGTAGATAGTATTACACCACATAGAATTCCCCAGTCCTAAGGCTGGGGTTGTGGCTTAGCGGTAGAGCACTAGTCTAGCACGCGCAGGGCCCTGGGTTCCATCCTCAGCACCACATAGAAATAAATAAATAAAACAAAGGTATTGTGTCTGACTACGACTAAAAAAATTTTTTTAAAAATTCCTCAATCCTGTTCTCAAAATCTTTATGGTACAGTCCAAGTATACATCCTATATTTATCAAAGTTAATCCAATAATAGATTTTATATATCTGGAAGAATAGAGGCATTATACATAGGATTGCATAACTAGGAAGACTTAAATTATAGAACAACAACTATCCTATACTGCCAAAAAGGCAAAAGCAACCAAGAATCTCCCCTAGAAAACTGTTTTCTTTTACTCCAAATCCCAAATTAAGGATGATAGTGGTTCTAGACTTACCTTCCTTACATAGACTTGGTACGCTTCTTAAGCCATTGGAATCTCTTATTTTGGAAAGTCAATTATATTTCCTCTTTCTCCTTAGTTTCCCATTTTATTTAAAAGTGATTTGAAGCCATCATGGCCATTAAGAATTAAGCCATTAAACAGAACTCATCATGTGAGTAGTGTCATGTAAGAAGAATTATTTCAAGTCTTGAGTAGAACTGATAATTTTAGAAGAATCTTGAGGCTTTATATGCCTACCATACATTGTTCTCTAATAGCTTATAAGATAATAATTTTTACATTTATTCTTTGGGAAAATCAATCATTTGGATTCTCAATCACAGATACTGGTTCCTCTGAACTATTCTGTTTGGATACAAAGTACAAATTATTGGTCATTATCTAGTTATAATATCCAAGTGCTTCTTTCACTTCCCAGAATCAGATAGTAATTCAGAATCAGATTCAGAAGGATCAGAAGAAGAAGATGATGATGATAAAGACCAAGATGAATCAGATAGCGATACTGAAGGAGAGAAAACTTCACTGAAACTGAATAAAACAACTTCCTCTGTCAAAAGCCCTTCCATCAGTCTCACAGCTCACTCAACACCTCGTAACCTCCACATAGGAAAAGCCCCAGGCTCTCCTCCTGCTGCCTTATGTTCTGAATCCCAGTCACCTGCTTTTCTTGGCACATCTTCTTCCACACTTACTTCAAGTCCACACTCTGGTACCTACAGTTTATTTTTATTATTGTAAAGTAGAAGTCAAACCATAGCAAGAATTTATATTTACACTGTGGTCTGGAGATGATCTCATTGGAATCAAATGTTATGGCTAGACTTTATTTAGGTTGACTAAGAAAGTCAGCATGTATTTTCAAAGGATATTATCTGATCTATGTTAAATTTTTCCATATTTTCAATTTAAGAATCTGATTAATGACAGTTCTTGATTGAATCCTTTTCTGTTTTTGTGACCGAATGATAATTGGATTTTTTTATACTTTATAAAAAATATCTGGACAATTCTGTTTCTGCCAACATGTAGCCAGTGTCACTTCTATTAGTAACATTCTTATTCCATTAACATCCTTTTGTTTTTTTGTACTTTATTTTTTTTACTTTTTATAAACTTCTAGAGGTCTTTTTTAAAAGTCTCCACATTTAACATTCCCAAACCACTGTCTATTCTAATTCAATAACTAAGAAAATATAGATTTACTGAGTAAAATATTTTGTTTTCTTTTAAATCATTTCTCTCTCTTCACAATTTCTGGTTTTACTTTCATTTATCAGAAACCATTTTGATATCCCACTAATTTAAGATTAATTTATTTATATTTGTGAATCTTCATCTTTGTCTTTGAAAAAATTTACATATAATCATAATTCTATTTGTTTGGTGACATAGGTTAATTAAAATGCCTAGTTGTGTTTTTGGTCATGGGTGTATATGGACATAAAAGGTAATTTGTCTTAAAATGTATGACCCAGTTAGTTAAAATTTTTAGCATCAGAAAAGTCATATTTTCAAAGAAAACAACTATAAATAGATTTTCTGAAGCCTCTGTTATATCCCACCTACTTCTTCAGCCATTCCCTTAATAACAGATGGGAAGAAAGCTATGTTTTTTTTACCTTGGACTATATTTTCTTCAGAGAGTAAGACTAGTGATTCTGTCATTTAGATAAAAAAAATTTTCTGCCTTATATAATGTGTTTTGTTGAAAACCATTAAAAAACAATGTATAAATTTCAGAAATACACTAATAATCCAAGTCATTAAAAATGCTTTTAAAGAAAATTTTCTAAACTGTCATAAAGTTGTCATCAATATAAATTAGTCTTTTATATTAACTAGTTGAATTTTCTTAAAGGCAATTCCAAAAGAAGAAGAGTTACAGATGAACGCGAACTGCGTATTCCTTTGGAATATGGGTATGCAAATAAGGTTTTTCTTTTTGTTTCCTCCATATATTTATGCATGTTTGATGTATGTATTTTCATTCTCTACTATTACCAAAAAAAGTTAACATACTGCATAGTATTATAGTAGAAGAGCCAGAGCAAAGGGCAAACAAATCAATATATCAGAAAACTAAAATTAAACCTATACTATGTCAAAGTATGGTAGAGTTGGGGTGGGATCATGCAGTCTGAAAAAGAACCAAGAACAAGTCATAAGGTAGAGAACAGGAATATAGTTAAGATTGTTAGATTTTGTGAAGATAGAATTAAAGGACAGTGAAAGCTTCTATATTTAAAATGAGGGACTCCAGCAGAGTTTGGCTAAAATGGTTTAATTAGAAATGACAAGTTTCAGATTGGATGTACTTGATCTCAAAATGACAGAAAGCTATATTTACTTTACTCTTCTCACTTTAAGCTTTTCAGATGTAAATATTTACTCTGTATATTCTCACACATGTAACTAAAATGTCTAAGTGCTCAAACTAATTCCAGTTATGATTTATAAAAAATGTAATAGAGTTTAGTGTTTGTAAATTGAATCTTTGATTAATTTTTTAATTGAATCTACATAGTTTCAGTAGTAAATTATTTGAGTTTTATGGTTAGAGATTTATTTTTGTTTTCTTTATATTTTTCATGATTTGAAGAAGATGTATACTTTATATCTTTTTTTTTTTTTACTTTTTGAAAGCTATGTTAAAAGTAAAGTATGTCATAACCCTCCTTTCTGTTATATGTAGCTGGCAGAGAGAGACAAGAATAAGAAACTTTGGAGGGCGCCTTCAAGGAGAAGTAGCATATTATGCTCCATGTGGAAAGAAACTTAGGCAGTACCCTGAAGTAATAAAGGTACATATTTTTCACCAAATAACGTATATTTGGTGCATATTAAGCATGCTCATGCAAAGAAAAAGTGCATTCCTTTCTCACATAAACTTTTTGATACAAAATATTCTCTTGTGTGGGTCTAAAATGCTTAACCTAAGTTGATCTACAAATCCAAAGCCCCCTTGATAGTATATACAAAACATTAGTGTCCTGAAGCTAGCTATACATCAAAGCTGGGTTGTAATTATTAAAACCTGAAGTGGAAAAATATGTGATTTTTTCAGTATCTCAGCAGAAATGGAATAATGGATATCTCAAGGGACAATTTCAGCTTCAGTGCAAAAATAAGAGTGGGTGACTTCTATGAAGCCAGAGATGGACCGCAGGTATCCACTTTTTAAAAAGTATAGTCTTTGAACCAAAAAGTAGTAACCATAACCTCAATGAAGTAAATTTCACTACTGAAATTAGTCAAAGCATTGCCTTTTATTAGTTAATCAATATAGCTATACATAAAACTTTGTGGTAAACACTAAGGCCTCAATTTACTCTGTTTCAGTAGCAAGGAGCTTTGACATAACAGACTTCTTTTTCATATTTAAGTAAACTTTTTCCTGTTTATTAATTCAGTCAATAATTTTATAGTTTATACTGGCATAAAAGTATCTGCATGTTAATGTAAAATATAGGGAGAAATATACTACTTCCTAAAAGGTCAAAAAAAATTTTAAACTAATTCAAGTAGGAAAATCACATTATTGTAAATTAGTCCAAGAGAGGATAAATATGCTTTAGTTTTTTGAAAGGAAAGAAATTAAATTTCCACTTGATTAAGTCACACCATATGATGTACTTTCACAAGTTTTGTAATTTGAAAGTAAAGATCCTTAAAATTAGGGAAGTGAAATTTTTATGTTTCTGCAGAAACTGAATTTTAAATTAATTATACACATTTCCAAACATATCATCACAGTTTCCTTTGAGCTTGAAGTATACAACCTATCAGTCACCAAAAAGAACCTTCTAAGAAGACCTCATTTCCTGTGTGTTTTCTTTAATGTTTTCCCTTTATTCCTTACTTGTGCTTTGTATGCTTATTATTTCCTTTGACATTATCGTCTCCATTGAAAGGAGTCCCCTTTTAAGGAGGGATGAGAACTAGGTTCTTGTTAATCCATGAAATAGTTTTGTGATTCTGAACAACAGTAATAAAATACCCTGTTCTCCTTTAATTTATTTATATGCCAAATAGAATAATAATTACACTTGCCTCCTAGAATTATGGCAATGTTAAAATTAGATCATATGCATGAAAATGTTTCAAAAAGGTTAAAATGGTCAGCCAACTGAAGGTGATATTTGTTTCTTTAATTATATATATACATACATACACACACACACTCATATATATTCTTTTAGTTGTAGATGAACACAACATCTTTTTTCATTTTTATGTGGTGCTGAGGATCAAAACCGGTGCCTCTCACGTGCAAGGCAGGTGCTCTACCACTGAGTTATAGCCCCAACCCAATATTTGCTTTCTTGATTGAACCTTTCTTTCGACACTTTATAATCTACAGAAAGAAATTTTTTTCTGGCATTGAGTATTTTCTTTGTGAATAGGAAGACTTTTCAATCCTCTCTTACCCAGTGATTTTATAGAGAGAGAAATAGAAAAGACTTTCCCATTCTGTAATTTTAAAAGATTTAGGGATTTTCTAAGGATACATGGTCTTAAAAAGAACTCAAGGTTCTAAAAAGTATGCTTTCATATACATCATGTAACCTATTTTCTGCCATTGTTGTCCATGACTTTTTAAGGAACAAATTGTATGCAGATCTATTTGACTCTTTATTGGTAGTTCTAATATACCAAAATGTATTTACCTCAGGTTTAATTTTTTTATAAAAATATATTGTGATTTTTTTTCATTTTTCTTTTTACTTGTTAACACATAACAACAATAACAACAATTTAGACTAAATCTGCCACTAACCACCAAATAGCACCAACCACAGTGCTATTTTACTCATCCATATGTATAGGATCAGGTTTTTAGTCAGAAAACATAAGGTAATAATTTTTTAAATTCTTATTTTTAATCTTTGGTTCATATTATAAGCTCCTCACTTATTTATGCCAAAGATATTTTATGTTTTTAAATTCACTAGATTTTTGCTCTGAGAGTAAAGCTAATTGCTATTCAATATATAAAGGATTTTTAGTTTTGTATCAGTGATAATTAGACTTAACCTATAAAGCCTTATTACACAAAGCAGAATGTTCTTTGACATTCATTCACTTTTTATTAAACATAATCAGTGTTGTTCAAATGCATATTGTCTGTTAAAATCAATTCCAATCAACAAAATATGATGAATTAATAAAATCATAATATGTTCAGCTGCCAACATTTCCACAGAGTGCTAGGGGGAAATATTAGCAATTTTGAAAGCACTTCTCTTAGTTAAAAAAAAATGGGTGAGTTGGATTCATTTCAGGATATTTTTAGAGAACAGGTAAGTAATCTAAATAGGTGTTTTAGAAAATTAATTAGAGAAGTGTATAGTTGTAGAGCCATATGCACTTCTTTCATTTGTATATATAAGCACATGATTAATTAGAAATGTATATAATTATGTAAAAATTGGTTACATATTTTTGTTTGAGTAATCATAATATGACATTATTTTGATCAGTTTAAATTTTGCACAATATCTACAATATAGTTTGGCACAAATGAAATACTACCATGCAGTGATAATTATATGTATTTATAATGTATCTAACTTTATACACATTTTATTAGTGATTTAATGGCTAAAAATGTATCAAAAAGCAAAATTGTACATACCAAAAGATCAAAAGGAAATGTGTCAAAACTTTAAAAATGCGTGTAATATTTGACAGTAGAGCACATTTTTTGTTTTGCTTTTTATGTTCTTTTGTATTTTGTTTTCTGAAATTTTCTTGTATTAAGTATTTAATGTAAAAAACAATATCTTTTAAAAATAATACTTCTCCAGTTTGTAATTCGAATAAAGCTTAGAATTTGTTGTTGGAAATTGTAAATAATGATCGCAAATATTCCAGGCTTTATATATCCATTGAGTGATAGGAAATGATATGTTTTATTTACATATTCATTAGTATTCTTGTTTGTTGGTTTTCACCATCCTGGGACTATAGAACCTAGGGCCTGGTACATGCTTGGCAGGTGCTCTGCCACTGAGCTACATCTCTACCCTTATAAAAATATTATTTTTAAGAAGGTCTTCCTGAGTTGCCAATGCTGACTTTGAACTTGTGATCAATCTGCTTCAGCCTGCCATGCTCCACTGTCAACAGCTTAATTTATTTATAGCATTTTATTTTTTTTTTACTTTTAATTTTTTAAATATTTATTTTTTAGGTGTAGATGGACACAACACAATGCCTTTATTTTTATGTGGTGCTGAGGATGGAACCCGGGTCCCTCCAGTGCTAGGCGAGTGTTCTACCGCTGAGCCATAATCCTAACCCTATTAGCATTTTAAATCAGTCTCCAAATAAAATATTTTACTTGTAAATATGTTTTCACCATCATGTTTTTCTTTCTTCTCTTAAAATATACCAATAAAAATTATTAGTTCTGCAAGTTCTAGTTTTACTTGAAGCTTTTCAAAAATTGCATCAGTGGTCTTTCAAAGCTTTATATTTTATAGATGAAACTACGGAGATAATTTCTCCTAGAAGGTAAATACCTGCAATGGAGAATGATGATTATTTTGTATAAATTAATCATTTTTTATTTAATGTTTCTGATATTAAGATAATAATTAAATACGAATTTTTAGCAACAAACATTTGTTGAAAATAATGACTAAGGGCTGGGGTTTGTAGCTCAGTTGTTGAGCGCTTGCCTTGCATGCATAAGGCAATGGGTTCGATCCTCAGCACTACATAAGAAAATAAATAAAACAAGATATAGAAAAAAAAGAAATAGTGATATGTATGATAACTCATATTTATTGACATTTAAGTGAATTCATTCTTACCCAAAGAACAACAATCTAATGATTACCTCTAAAAAGAAAAAAGAAGCCCTTAATTTGAAGTGAATTGAGTAATAAAGATATGGGGGTAAAAAGCCTTTAATCTATTCATTATCAGTTTTATTTATTTCAGTCCACAAGTATGGTCAGAGATTTGTAGAATCAGCCGCCTCTCAGCATCTACTGATAGGTATCAAACACTTCTTACTACCTTAACTTTAGGGGTAATAAACATCATGAAACAAATAGTAATGTTGTCTATAAGTCTGTGCTATACTGGCTAACTACCTGCTAATGAAGTTCTGTGGGCTGTTTTAGCCTCTTTAGTTTAGAAAAGGGTATAAGATAAGATAGAGGTTTTTTTAAATTTATTTTCTTTATTATTTAGTTACTTTAATTAGGTATCCTGTAATTTCTTTTTCTTTCTTTCTTTCTTTTTTTTTTTTTTTTTTGTGGTGCTGCGAGGAAAGCATTCTACCAACTGAGCTATATCCACAGCCCAAGAGGTTTTTTTTTCCTTTTTAACAGATTTCTGTTCTGTTACATTATATAGAACTTGTTGAACCTAATGCTTGTCATTTATTTTATTTTATTGTCAGAATAATAGAAAGTAAGGTTAAATAGATTTTGGTAAAACATAGTTTTTTGTTTAACTAAATATAATGCTAAAATAAAAGTTATTCACATTTTCCTCAAGAATATGTGAAAGTTTCAATTATAAGTAACAGAGATTATTTAAAATATATAATGATCTACTAAAAAACATATTTGTGAACCATAGAAAAAAATTTAAGCATAAATATTACATTTATGATCATTTAAAAAAAACCTGGGAAATTCAGAAGCATTTCAAGTGTTGAATATCTAATACACTCAGTCCAAAAATGCAAAGGAAGATACAAAGATGAAACAATTAAAAATAATGCTGAAATCATTGCTTTTTTTCTATTTAAGATGTTATATTTGGGGGAAAAAAGCATTCTTCAAATGGTATAATGCCATATGGAAAATAAAGTGTAGTTCTTTCAGAAAAGAGCCTTTTTTCATAGTCATTTAATTAATAAATGTTTATGGCAAATATGTTTAACACGGCAGGCATTTTTCCCTCAAATAAATGTTGTCTGAAGGCATTTTTTCCATAAGAGAAATTGTGAACTTATTTTTTACTGCAGAAAAGTTGAAAGCCAGAAGTTGAAGAAAAATCACTGTTACTGGAGAGACTAAAGAGTACAGAAAAATAGAAGTTATGATCATTGGTTTAGAGCACCCTGTTCTGGAGAATTTATTCTGATGCTGACCAGCTAAAATTAAGATTTTGTTAATTAATTATAAGAGGAAACTTCACAATAAGTTAGTCAACACACAATCTCTGGCACAATTGTAATGCTGGTAATTATTTCAAATTAAGAACAAAAGATTGGGAGTCAACAACCAGAGTTCTTTGCTGTTAACTGTCACACCTAGTGCAACATAGCTGTGGGCACATTTGGACACTGAGAACATGAAGGATCAGTACCAGAAGTCTAAAAGTCTAGA
Organism: Ictidomys tridecemlineatus; assembly: GCF_052094955.1. NCBI lineage: Eukaryota > Metazoa > Chordata > Mammalia > Rodentia > Sciuridae > Ictidomys > Ictidomys tridecemlineatus. The sequence goes on along the minus strand of NC_135483.1, from coordinate 129,342,695 downwards.
AATTTATGTCATTGATTTACCAGGTAGGATTTTTGTGGCTAGACAAGTCCAAGTGTGGAGCTGAAGAGGAAATATTGAAAGTTATCACTCTCAGAAGGTAACCTACTTTGAGTAACTAGATAGTGAAGTCAGCCTTATGGAAGCAGTTGTTTCAAACCACATCTTTCTCAACGGTTTCTAATAGATGATACCCCTCCCCCACTAGAGACCGCTATTATTCTTTCACATTTTTGAAGTGATATTCAAAATAGTATGTAGTGTTAAGAAGCTATATGACTAAAGTAGATTACTAATTCCTAATGCCATTAAGTATAGTGTATCAAGCATTCACTACCTACCTCTGAACTATCAAATGACTAAAAATAGACACAATACTAAACTAAAAGAGAGATATAAGGAAATCCAACAAATTCTGACTTTTTTATATTACTATTTTTCTGAAAATATGAAATGTCAAATACTGTCAGAAATATTTGATGCCCTTGCTTTTGCTCATGCCCTAAGATTTCTTAGATTTTTTCAGGAAAATTCAGCATCCTATGTTGCTTTGACAAACTGAAACCTATTTAATTCTCTCATCTGTAATGTAAATGCAAGTACTATAGGACGCCTTTTAGTCCATTCCCTTTTTGTATGACATTCTGAAAGTTTTATGTAAACTACTTGAAAGTAAAGGATTCTTAAAGTACACTTTCAGAGAAAGGTAAAAACTTCCTTTACTAAAGCTGTGGTTAAATTTACTGAAAATCATATACCCAAAAATCAGTTTGGTAAATAATCAATTCTCTGAAAAACTAACACCTAAAATTGTCAGAACAAATATCTCAATCTAGATTTAAAACATACACTATAGCTATTTTAGTACTACAGGCAAGGACTGGGGTAAACATAGGTCCTGATTTAGAAAAAGATGAGTAGAGTAGAAGAGAGTTTCTTCTATTCACTTATATAACATGAAACATTTAAGACATACCAGTTATCTTAGATATTAAACTTGAAAATCAGCATTTAGTAGCACAGGATTGCAAATCCACGTTAAAATTGTTGCAGCAAAGTCTTAGTGACACTAAAACTTTTTGCAAAATCAACAAAATGGGAGTAACAAAAGCAAAATACAACCAAGGATATAAAATTGAAGCAGGAATGAGACTTGAGAACAACTGTTAAGACCTAAACATGTTGCTGCTAAACCACAGATTGACTCTAGCTTTGAATAGAATGTGGGAAACCCAGTGAGGCAATTCATTGTCTGAAAGAAAGGTGAAAACAAACCAGTTGCTCATGAAATGTTCACCTATACTTTGGAATGTCATTATTGAAGGCAAATAGAAATGTTGAAACAGGAAAGTCATATTGAAATAAAATTTCATAGTGACTCTTCTTTTGAATTTCTGAATGCTGAAAATATTTTTAAATGAGTTCTTTCAAAATAAATATTTTATTTATTTTAAGCTCTAACTCCTAAAAAGTAGAGAGAAAACTAATTTTTTTGCCAAAAGTAGAGAGAACTAATTTAGTTGCCAATTTTTCTAAATAATTCTCCATCCTGTAACTTAACTTTGTTCAGGAAGAAAACCTCACAACCATTTCCTTTTTCCATATTATTTACTGCACACCTTAATCACCTTTCCTCCTTCACATCCATGCAATCTTCAATCCCACTCAAGTTTGTTTTCCCCTCTAAAGACCAATATATTTCCTCCCTTTCTAGCTTTAATTTCCATGCACTAATTCAGACCCTTATAATTTTTACAGGGACTATTGAGATGACTTCCTGTCCTAACCGCTAAATCTTTTTCCATTTTATTACTTCTCATGGGGTGGTCCTTGAATCACCTACATTAGAATAGTCTTAGCCTACAGCCCTTGTTAAAAATACTGTTCCTGTATGGGAAAGGACTCTGTAAATCACCTTTAGATAATGTAATGCCTTCCTTAGAGTAGGTACCTCAACAAATATTTAAGTAATGGAAACTTTTTAAAATAATATGTTACAATCCTATAATATATTTATCTCATTTTCCTTTGACTATTTTATTCAGTTTTCTGAAACAAAACACTTTTGTCTTTTTCTTTTGTCTTTGAAGTATTTATATAAGTGAATGTGTTATTTTCTCTTTTTTTAATATTTATTTATTAGTTTTCGGTGGACACAACATCTTTATTTCGTTTTTATGTGGTGCTGAGGATCGAACACAGCGCACTACTTCTTGAGCCACATTCCCAGCTCCCAAATGTGTTATTTTCTAAGGCTATAAATTAACAACTCTTGAAAGAGGAATTATAATAATATAACAAAACTTTGATCTCTTACCATCTCCATCATATTAATCTTCTATTTTCTTTTTATCTGTATCTTTTATTTTTTATATTTTATTTATTTATTTATTGGTACTCAGGATTTAACCCAGGGGCAAACCCCCAAACCTTTTTATAATTTTGTTTTGAGGCAGGGTCTTCACTAAGTTGCTTAGGGCCTAAATTGCCAAGACTGGCTTTGAATTTGTGATCCCACTGCTTCAGCCTCCTAAGACGCTAGGTTTACAAGTGTGCACTACTATGCCCAGCTCCTATCTATATCTTTTAAATCTTAGGAAAGATAATTTCCAAGAAACATTTACTGTTTTACGTCTTAGAAATTAAGAAAAATAATTAACTTTTTAAACATACAATTTCTGACCCAAAAAGCTAGTAGCATATAAGTCAAGTGATATAAAGTATATTCTCTTTTCCTCACAATTATTTGGCTCTTGAGTGAATTGAGGTTATAGTATGAAGTTAGGTTTTCCATGCCATCCTTTTCTCATTTTCTGAAATCCAGAATTTAGGGGACATCACATGTAATCTAGTATGTGCAATCCCTTTAGAAAGTATTTACTTTCTAAATACCAAGGGCAAAAATGTAAATAATAATATCACTATGTTTGTTGGTAAGTTTTGGGCACCCACATATATTACTACTTTTTGAAACAAATATATTTTCCTAGTTAAATAACTGTGAAAACTGTATGTAGAAAAGAAAAGTTGATAAAACTCTTTAAATTTTGGTCTGAAATGAATTTTCTAATTCTTAATGCAGATTTGTTTACAGATTCTTTTATGAGCCTCTCTCTTCTCTATGTTACAAATATATTTTTCAAGTAATGTGGTACATGCGGCCTTGGTTTCTAAGAGCACAATAGAAAATGAAAACCTAAACTAATTAAAAGCTTCCCTTGCTGGTGAACATAACTTGCCCTATCATAAAACTGTTCCAAAGGTTTTCTTTGCACTTGATACAACTGTTGAACCTATTTACTTCAGTTGAATACTTAGAAAAAAATTTTCATAAATTTTTTTAAAAAAAATTTTAGCATGAGAATTACTGAAGGGAGGGGCTGGGATTGTTTGTTGCTCAGTGGTAGAGCGCTCATCTAGCACGTGCAAGGCCCTAGGTTCGATCCTCAGCACCACATAAAAATAAATAAATAAAATAAAGGTACTGTGTTCAACTACTTCTAAAAAATAAATATTAAAAAAAAGAATTACTGAATGGAGTTAATATAGGTTTAATTTATGCACATAGAAGTGGACTATATGCATTAAATTTTTTCTGACAGTCTTTTCTAGATATAATCTTGGATGTGCTTTCAAGACAGAATATTTTGATCAGTCACTTATTAAGTATAATAACAGCTTTGTAACATCTCTGTACATCTTGTACATGTAGTACAAGAGCATGTAGTATCAAAATGAGACAGTTTTGGATTTGAATCACAGTTCTGTTTCTTGCTGTCTGTACCTCATTGGGCTTAAATTCTTTCTATTGTAATACAAGGTCAATAAAACCTACTGTATTAGTTAGGAATGTTGTCAAGATTAAGATATATAATGTACTCAAATTCCTGAAACAAAATATAGTACTTAGAATATAGGTTTTTTAACTCTTTTCCATTGGGGTAACAAGTAATAGTATTTGTATTTTTAGTAACTTTTAACTAAGATATAGATAGATAGATTCTTTGCCTAAGGTTAGTAATCATCACATAAAATAAAACTCAAGAACTTTTGATTATTTTAAATTGCTCCCAATGTTTAAGAAAAATTCCTACTTTAAGGTTCTTTTAAGAGAAAAGTACATTTAAATTTCTTCTTAAACTATACACTAAAGGAATTCGCTCTTTAAAAAGAAAAGTAAGAAATAAGAAGTCAGTCATTTAAAAGGGTACCTCTTCTGTATCTGAACACATTATTTAAGACTGTAAGTGAGGTAATGAAACATATATTTTTATTTTTATTAACATATACAGGATATTTGAAAACCTGACTCAGATTGTGTTTAGCACTAAATTGAATTATTTTTATAGTACAGCTGTATTTTGTTGCTGTGTGTGCTCCAGAAGGCGGAGGATAAGGAGAAACCTCAAATATGCACAAAAGTACCTAGAATAATATGTACCATGTATTTATCATCAGCTTTACTATTTGTCGTTATGATGAATATTATTTTACAAATATCCCTATCTCCTTCTCCACTTTAAAAATTTGTTAAAGAAAGTCTTTGTTGTTTTCAATTTTACTTATATTTTTGATCATATTAATTGTACAATTAATGTGTTTCGCTGTGTGATGTATTTCCATACATGCATGTGTCATTATTTGATTGTATCCGCCCTCCCTATCACCCTCTTTTACCCTATTCTCTTCCCTTAGGTTGTCTTCTATTTCCAGTTATCTTTCTCTCTTTTTTTGTTTTTTGGGGTTTCCACATATAAGAAGAAACATGTATTCCTTTTTTTTAAACTAAGGATTGAACCCAGGGGTGTTTTACTACTGAGCTACATCTCAAGTGTATTTTATTTTGAGACAGGATCTCTCTAAGTTGCTGAGGGTATTGCTAAGTTGTTGAGGCTGGTCTTGAACTTGTGATCCTCCTGCCTAAGCCTCCCAAGAAGCTAATATTATAAATGTGTGCCTGGCCCAATACTTTCTGTCTGGCTAATTTTGCTTATTGTGATAACTTCCAATTCCATCCATCTTCCTGCAAATGACATTATTTTATTCTTCTTTCTGGCTAAATAATACTCCATTCTGTATATGTACCATATGTTTTTTAATCTGTTTATCTTTTGAGGAGCAACTAAATTGATTCCATACCTTAGCTATTGTGAATATTGCCATAATAAACATGGGCATGTGAATATCTCTTTTGTGTGCTGACTTCATTTCCCCAGGAGTGTTATAGATCTAGGTAGTAGATCTATTTTTAGTTTTTTTTAGGAACCTTCACACTGTTTTCTATAGTGACTATAGTAATTATCGTTCCCATAAACAAAGTGAGGATTTCCTTTCTTTGGCAAGCAGGGGTACTAGGGATTGAACTCAAGAGCAGTGAACCACTGAGCCGCATCCCCAGCCCTATTTTGTAATTTATAGACAGGGTCTCACTGAGTTGCTTAGCACCTCGATTTTGCTGAGACTGGCTTTGAACTCTTAATCCTCCTGCCTCAGCCTCCTGAGCCACTGGGATTATAGGCGTGCAATGCTGCACCTGGCTATTTTCCTTCACACTCCTGTCCTACATTTGTTACTTTTTTTTTTTAATAATCAGTATTCTTACTGAGATGAAATGGAATCTCAGTGAAGTTTCAATTCACATTTCTTCCCAGGTGGCCTAAGCCATTGAACAATTTTTTAAACAACTTTTGGTCATTTGCACTTTTTCTTTTGAGAATTCTCTGTTCATATCATTTGTTTATGTATTGGTTGTTATTAATAGTTCTTGTTAACTTTTTGAAGTTTTTTTTGAATATATATTCTGGGTATCAGATATGTAGCTAGTAAAGACTTTCTCCCATTCTGTAGATTGTCTCTTCATTCTGTTGTGCAGAAGCTTTTTAATTTTATGTAATCCCATTTGTCAATTCTTACTTTTATTTCCTGAGCAAAACAGTTGCCTGTGCCAGTATTTTGAAGCGTTTCCCCTGTTTTCCTCCAGATCTTAAATTAAAGCATTTGATCCATTTTGAGTCGATTTTTTATATAGGGTGAGAACAATCTAGTTTCAATATTCTACACATGGATATCCCATTTTTCTTGCACCATTTGTTGAAGAGGCCGTCATGTCTCCAAACTATGTTTTTGGCACCTTTGTGAAAATTGGATGACTATAGATAAGTGGGTTTATTCCTGGGTCCTTTAGTCTATACCTTTAGGACATATCTGTTTTTATGTCAATGCCATGCTGTTTTTGTAATTATGCTTCTATTGTATGTTTTAAAACCAGGTATTATGATGCATCCAGCATTGTTCTTTTTATTCTGGATTGCTTTGGCTGTTCAAGTTCTTTTTTGTGAAGCAAATCATACATCTTATCTGTTAATTTTTCATTTTTATTTCTAAAAGGACTCTTTTTTTCAAACATAACCACAGTATCATTATCATGCTTTGAAATATAGTCATGTGCCAAATAACTATGTTTCCAATCAATGGACCACCAGTCCTGCAGTGGTCCCATAAGATTATAATGGAGCTGAAAAATTTCTCTCACCTAGTAGCATTGTAGCCAATATAGCATTAGAGCATAACTCATTAATCATGCATTTGTGGTGATGATGATGCAAACAAACTTGTGCTGCCAATCATTTGAAAGAATGAAACATACAATTGTACAAAATGCATAATATTAATAGAATAATATATTATTGTGTTACTGGTGAGCATTTACTATACTTTTTATTGTCATTTTATAGAATACTCCTGCTTATAAAAAGATTTAGTGTAATATATTATCCCTTGTTTCACTGACACCCTTACACATATCATTTTTACCTCACCTCTTAATTGCATCATTTTCTCTTATTCTTGATTTAATTTCATGTTATTTTGTTCATTATGGCCCCAGAAACAATATGCTACACACACATACCCACACACACGTACATGTATATCAAGCTTATATCATATGTATAAGCTTGTATATATCATATGCCTTAGATGTATAGTTAGTTATACCATATGTTTATGTATATTTTATTCAAAATGACCAAATCACCTATGGGCATATTTCTCAGAACAATAATCCTTTCATTAACACATGACTAGTAATTTCTTGATATCATCAAATGTCATTATTAAAATTTTCAATCGTTTTGTTAAAATTTTTCTAACAGTTTGTTTATTTGAATCAATATCTAAGTAAGGTCCACATATTGGAATTGTTTAGTACATCTTTTAATTTAATCTTCCCACAGATCTTTTTTTTCTCATAATTGTTGAAGAAATTAGGTCATTTGTAGAATTTGCTGTGTAGTTAGTGTAAAAGATATCTCTCAGTTGTCTTTCTTTAAACTTACAGTAATTAAATCTAGAGGCTTGACCAAATGCAGTTTTGATTTTAGGGGTAAGACTTTATAGATGATAGTGTGAGCCTTCATTAGGAGGCTAACATGGTCTGGTTGTCTCTCTTTTGGGTGATAAGCATCTATTCAAGTTCAATGTTTGGATACATTAATTCATTAAGTATTACAAAATGTTCATATTCTCTTATTTCCTGTCTTCATTTATTAGCTATAATATTCCTGTAAAGAGAACATTCATCTATTTTTTGGGTAGCTTTTGTTTGAACTGATTACCCACAAGAACAATCCAAGGGTGGTCATCACTAATATTTTCAAATGTCTGTCAACTTTATGGTTGTTATAGTTCAGAAAAGGTGACTAAGGTATACCTCTAAGCCAGACCTAGTGAAACATGCCTGTAATCCCAGCTGCTGGGAAAGCTGAGGCAGGAGGGTTACAAGTTTGAAGTCAGCATGGGCAATTTAAAGGTCTGGGGATGTAGTTCATTGGTAGAGTACTTACCTAGTATGTGTGAGGCTCTGAATCCAATCCCCAGGACTTGGAAAAGGGGAGAAAAAGATTATATTTCTCTATGTTTACAGATATAGATGCAAATGTATACATTAATTAATAAAGATTGTTATTTAAGTAGGAATATTAAAACCATGCCAAAGTCATAATTATAAATCTAAATTTACTTTAAAAAATAAAATTGCTAAAATGTGTATAAGCTTTATAAATTTCAAAATATTTACCTAGAATTTTCTGACATTGATCTCTCATTTTTATTGTATTTGTAATATATTATTTCTATTAAATGTTAATTAAAAGGGAATGCAGTGGTGTCTTTTGAAAGAAGAGGATGTCATTCCTCGAATCAGGGCAATGGAAGGTCGTAGAGGAAGACCACCAAATCCAGATAGACAGCGAGCAAGAGAGGAATCCAGGATGAAACGTCGGAAGGGTCGACCTCCAAATGTTGGCAGTGCAGAATTCCTAGATAACACAGATGCCAAATTGCTAAGAAAATTGCAGGCTCAAGGTAAGAAATGTAATGTACGTAACACTGTGCAATTATACTAAAAATTATGCTAAACATATTTTTTAGATTTTTATACTTAAGAGTGAATGACACTATTCTCAGTTTCTAAATAATAGATATTTGTGTTAGAATAAATGAGAAAATAAGGAGTCCCACTGGTAATTGGAGTTCTTTGATTTAGGTAATTTTTCAAGAGCCATACTTATAAACACATCCTATCCCATGTGTTTAGAATTACAAATGTGGGTGTTAAGCTGTTAAGGCTTGCACAGAAAGGGAATCAACCAGCACTTGGCACTTGCCTTAAGGTCGTGCCAACCTTCTGGAAATTCTCCTTTTAACAGCTCCCGATTCCTTGAGGTGGTACATGAGAATTACTCCAAAATATGCGGATATGTGGAATAAATTTTCAGTCAGAGAACTCCAATTACTGGTAAGTAAACCAGTCTTTTAGTTTGGGTTCTCCTATAGTCTGGATATAGTATATATTTTCAAAATGCTCAATTAATAGAACTATATGAAAAAGTATTTTAATATCACCAGAATGTATCATTTATCAAACTGAAAGTGCTCATAATAACCTAAGATATATTAATAATTCAAAATTATACATAAATTATCAAAACAAGGCCATGCTACATATAACACAGAGAAGGCTGAATAAAAAATAGTTCTGATATGGCATTTAGTTACTGTTTACAAATGTGAAGGCTTTTAAAGTTGCCTGAACATAGAAACATGTAAACATGTATAGATAACTTTTATTTGCAAGCATACACATAAAGACATAAGATAATGTAAAACAAAGGTTTAATAAAGAAAAATTACTTTAAAAGACTAACATAAATTTACTTCTTTTACTTTCTCTATAAATAAACATCAAAATCTGGAGGAAATGCCTGAAATATTTATTTCTATTTATTGTAAACACCACTGTAATATTGGCATATTTGTTTTTATTTTAAAACAAAGTATCTATGAAAAAAGCTCATAGTACAGAATGCTGTAAAACGAAAGACACTCTTCCTCATTAGTGGAATCATTAGGAGAGTTTTTAAAAAAAACTCTCTAGAATGTGTACACACATATTCAGACATACATTCGAACATATTTACATCCTTCTTGATTTCTAAAATAAATATACTTATAATGTCATACTATTCAGCTTGTTCTTTTCCCATTTATCTTGAATCTTTCTATATTAGCGCTTACAAACCAACCAATCTGTCTTTTTATCACTGAGTAGTGAATGATGCCACGTGTAGCTCTACCATACTTCATTAAACCAGTCTTTTCAATGAATCCTTTCTGTCACAGTGTCTTAATAAATATATATTGCACAAAATAAACATATAAATCATGTTTACTTAAACATGTACTGCACATACCATTTCTAATTTTGGTAGATATCAGGCAAGTATTGTCTCTAAAAAGGCTATACCAATTCAAACTTTGACCAATAGTATGTAAGTTAACAACCTACATATAACTTAATATCCTGTAAATTTTTTTCTACCTTAATATGTTAGTCAATTTTTTTTTTAGTTTTTACTTTATTTGGTTTTTTTTTTTGTAAGACTTTCATGTCTGCCAGGTAGCTGTCAGTAATGATTAAAAAAATGGATATATTAACATACATAAATTTTAAAATGTAATATTCTCAATAATCCATTAATTCTTCTGAAAAATGCATAATGGTTAAATGTATGTATTGTTTGCATAAAATAAGTCCTCAAAATTAACTGATAGCTAAAACATGGGCTCTTTGTATATCCAACATAAGTATCATTATATCTGAAATGGCAAATATAAATTTGCAAAATTAACTATGTTTTTATTGTAACAAAATAGAAGTTAATCTACTTTTACCCAATATTTTATTCTCCTTCTAGCTTTCAAATTGATTTTTAGTCTATTACATACTTCTCCCACATTGCCATGGGTTAATTTTGCAATTTCTGTAAATTTTGAAGTAACTGTATGTATGTATGTATATATATATATTTTTTTTCTTTCTCATCATGTATATAAGGATTGAATATTTAACAATAAATAATTATTAATCATTTTTATAACTGTGTGGTGTATAGTGTTCATGTTTTTTTCCTGGGTTGAAAAGAAAATGTTAGAGTCTGTAAACAAGTCAGAATGGCGCCTGGCATTTTGCCAGGGGGAGTTGTTTGTAAGGTGGCGCCAGTGAGCCATTAAGTGTGGAGATTTCTTATTGGTTGACTGCTGTATCTAGTTTATGTTAATTAAGATAAGCTGTGTGGAATGTATATATACCCCTCCTGTCCTACAATAAAGGGCTCCCACTCCTGCTGTATCAATGTACACAAGTTGCTCATCACCCCCCGGTTATTTTGCTGCAGCTGGACTACGGCAGAAAACAAGAATGAAACACTTTTAGTTTGTATAAATAAACCTGCTTATTAATTGATGAATACTGTTAAATTTCAAATTTTCCAAAGTATCCAATAGCACCTGTCCTTTTTATGTCATAGAACATGAGATATCATATGGTGTATACAATGTACCATTATTTTATTATATAGCTATAAGAAGATAAAATGCTGCCAGTTATCTAACACATTGATTTTTAGAGATGTTAAAATGTATCTTAAAACCAAAGACATCAGTTCTGTCTAAAAGATCCCTAATTCAGTGAAAATAAACATTATTTCAAAAATTAACTTTTATCTTTGAAATTAAAGCAGTATGTGATTTCTTAAATCATAAAAGATATTTTTCAGATTAACATTTCAAACGTTAATTGTAACATATTCAGCAACCACAAGCCAAATAAATGAGTAGATAATGGGAGCAATTTATTCCCCACTACCTAGGTGAATTTTTCTGCATCTCTAACTCATTCTCTTTGCTCCATAGTATCTCTAGTTTTTTTTCCTTCTTCTTTTTACATTTTCCCCTCCAGCTGCTCAAAATGTAAAATTTAAGCTATATAAATTTTAATGATTACTCAAATTGTATATTTCTTGCTAAAGTGAAAAGATATGAGGTGGATTTTTTGATGTTTTTCTGTCCACAGGGCTTACAAATAAAAATTACTATGTACTTCTATGAAGCTTGAAGATTACTGATACACTGATACACAAACATACATATATACATGTATGTATGTATGTATGTATATATATATATGAATATGTATACACACACATATAAAACAGAATTTCTTTATTAAAAATCAGCTTCTTTTAGGGGAACAAAAGACTATATTTATGTCACATTTTCCAGGAAATGTTTTTAAAATCATTTAGCACATCTCCAGGCCTTTATAGTGGAGTTCAATAGGGTTCATTTCAATTCTTAAATGTTGAAGGAAGTGTTTATCTGATATTATTATAGATGAGATGATATTCTTCAAGAATATTATTAGAGGTTGCTGAGTATGCCTGCAAGGGTAGAGGCTTTTTTTTTTCCCTTGAAAGTATTTCATATATAGGAGATCTTTTGTGTGACCCAGAAATTTTTGATAATGTATATGCTTCCTCAATGTTGAAATTATTGGAATATTGGGAGACATACTTTAGTAGCATTAGCTTCATTTTTGTCTTTCATCAACATTTCCAGTTTACAAGATAAACTTATACCCTTTACTTTTCCTCACCTTTTTTTAAATGTTCATGACAGAAAATTATCCATAGCAAGCAACCATTTATTACAAGAATATGCAATTACATTCTTAGTTAAAATCTCAAGGCATTCAAATATTGCTTAAAGATTTTTAGAAGTACTAGCAGATAGACTGTGGAGCTGAAAAGACAGAACTGGGTTTATATCTTGTTTCTGCTATTTAACTTCTGTGAGCCTTAGGTATTTTATTTATAACCTGGGCACAGCATTGCTTATTTCATAAAGTAGTTGTGAAGATCATGTAAACTTAACACAACAATGCTTGCATTCACTAAGTGGAAATTGATAGAGCTTAAGTGATTTAGGAGCTAGCAATCATGCATACTCATTATTGATGAATATAGTTTTATAGGTTCCTTATATTGTTCCTCAGATACAATGTTTGAAACAATGTCTTCTGTATAGTGATGCTATACAGAAGTTTTATTGCTTTGTTAACAAAGGATAAACACAGCCTGTTCCAGAGGCTGTGATTCTGTCCATCATCAGGAACAGGGGTCTTTTAAAGAGGTGATTCAAAGTCTACATTCTACATGTTCTCTGTTGGAGTTGTAATTCACTTAGTCATTTCTGATCTCCTGGTACCATTCCCAAAGTCTGGACTGCTTAGTTCCTGTGGTGGGTGTGTTAAAGTGGTGCTTTCTAGAATGATATCATGATACACCACTTCTAGAGTTAGAAGTATTCAGACTGTTTGCCAACACAGAAAAGCAGTAACATTTCATAGCCTTTATACCTATTGCCCCATTAATGTTGGTTAACAAATAATCATCAAACCTCAGTAGCATATAATGCTAAGTGTTAATTGCTGGTGCAAGTGGAATCAGTTGTAAGCTAACTAAACAGTTTTGCTGACCTTGGCTGGACTTCATAACACGTGTGGGGTCAGTCTCATTCTCTAGCAGCCTAAACCAAATATGTCCTTATAGTAATGGGCAAGGCACAAGAGCAAAAGTAGAAAGAGCACAAATACACTTTCAGGTTCTACTTTCATTACAGCTGCTAATCTCTTGACCATAGATGAATTCAGAATCAAGGGACAAAATACATTTCATTTCTTGATGGAAGTTGCTACAATGTTACATTATGAATAACATGTTTAAAAGGAGGAATGAAGAATTGGGGCCATTATTTATGCCTTTCTACCACCCAAGTTCATACATTTTTTCTTGGAAATTATGAGAAGTAAATTGTCCTTAAAATTATTGATTATAGAAGATTTAGTCTCTCTTTCTCATAAGTAAGAATATCACTGATTTAAGGATTTAACCATAAGTATAGCTCATTGAAATGTAAGTTTGGAGAGGATAGTCTGTTTTATTTGAAGGTATTTCTTTTTATGTATTTTGTTGTTTCACAATTGAAATCTAATTATTGTTCTTAACCTATAATTTTGGCAATTTCTAAGAACAATGACCATGACATTTTCTACTACACTACTCTCCTACTTGGTACCTTTTAACCATAAGCAGTTTTCTTAAATATTATACCCTTCATGATGATATAGTACTAATTTCACAGTTAGCATTTTAGGTTTGCAGTCATGTGAAGTTGTTAGTAATGTTTTCTGAAATTTTTTGTTTTTCAGAAATAGCCAGGCAAGCAGCACAAATAAAGCTTTTGAGAAAACTTCAAAAGCAGGAACAGGCTCGGGTTGCCAAAGAAGCTAAAAAACAACAAGGTGGGTGATATAAATGATGGCATGAATTTGAAAAGTGAGTATTGGGGAGTTCATAAAAGGCTTCTTCTTTGCTCATCTGATAATAGTCTGTGCTTTGGTTTCTCATAGCAATAATGGCTGCTGAGGAGAAACGAAAGCAAAAAGAACAGATAAAGATTATGAAACAACAGGTATGTTCATGCATTGAACTTTTAGAACATGGTCCTTATTTGGAGGATCTAAATAAGTACATTATTTTGATTTTGATATTTTTAATAACTATTTCACATTGTTATGTGTTCTATTTAGAAAGTTGTCACCTTCCATTAGTTAAAATTTCACCTCATTTTAAAATCAAGTCATCTTCTTTCAAGGTTTTGTTTTGTTTGAGGTTTTCCTTGCAGTGCTGGGAATTGAACCCAGGGCTTTATGCATGCACAGCAAGTGCGCTACCTCTATATTTCTAAGTTGTTTTCTTTTCTATTTTTTTTTTTAATGATTGCAAGCTAGCATGATGGTGCATGCCTATAATCCCAGCAACTCAGGAGCCTTGAGGCAGGAGGACTACAAGTTCAATGTTAGCCTCAGCAACTTAGTGAGACACTGTCTCATGTTAAAAAAGGGATGGAGATGTAGGTCAGTGGTAGAGCACCCTTGGATTTAATCACTAGTACCACAAAACAAATAAACAAACAAACAAAAAATAGCAAAAAAAAATTAGCAAACAGAAAATTTATGTAAGTATTTTAGTATCTTAGTACTTTGAGTATAAGTGGACGTCCTGAACAATTGAAGGCTTTTTAAATTTATGTAGTGGTAAATGAAAGGTATTGCTTGAACATTCACATTTTAATAAGGAAAGTTGGTTGTTCTAAAACATGTAAAATATTAGAAAAAATTAAATTCAAGTTATATATGATAAGGTTTACCCTTCTGAATGCTTCAAAATTACTTAAAACTTGCTACTGCACAAAAATAATGAAAGCATTATTTTAGTACATCCAGAATTTCTTTATCTGCAGTATCCCTCCTCTATGTGGTCTTCAGACTATGATTGAGCAAATGAAATAATTTTAAAATCCTTATAGGTACAATACTAAATGATAAGGTATTCGGCTTCATTTAAGATTGAATGCATAAACTAGTCTTCCATCTCCACAAATTCATGTAACATTAAAACAGAGAGGAAATGGTAGCAAAGTATTATTCTTTATGAAATTTTAAATGTTAGTTATTTCCAAGTATGAAATGAAATCAACTGTGTTACTCTGTAAATAGCTGCTAAATAAATGACTTGGGTTGGATTTAATGTAATTATTTCTAAGGTTCCCTGAAGAATTGACTAATGTGACTAGAGATAGTTGATACAGAGTTGGGTTTTAGAATTTTGGAGTTCAGAGATTTGGGCAACCTAGATTGAAATATATGCTCACCTACTTAATAATTTTGTGACTTTGGCTATACCCAAAGACCTAAAAACAGCATACTACAGGGATACAGCCACATCAATGTTTATAGCAGCACAATTCACAGTAGCTAGATTGTGGAGCCAACCTAGATGCCCTTCGATGGATGAATGGATTAAAAAATGTGGCATTTATACACAATGGAATATTACTCAGCACTAAAAAAAACAAGATCATGGCATTTGCAGGGAAATGGATGGCATTAGAGCAGATTATGCTAAGTGAAGTTAGCCAATCCCAAAAAAACAAATGCCGAATGTCTTCTCTGATATAAGGGGAGTGACTCAAAATGGGGTAGGGAGGAAGAGCATGGGAAGAAGATTACCTCTAGATAGGGAAGAGAGGTGGGAGGGAAAGGGAAGGAGAAGGGGAATTGCATAGATGGTGGAAGGAGACCCTCATCGTTATACAAAATACATGTATGAAGATGTGAGAAAAAAAGAGAATATCATTACCTTAGATTAGGTAGAGAGAAGTGATGGGAGGGAAGGGGAGGGGATGGGGGGATAGGAAGGGATAGTAGAATGAAATAGACATTTTATTACTGTGTGTATATATGTGACTGCATGACCAGTATGATTCTGCAACCTGTACACTCAGAAAAATGAGAAATTATATCCCATGTGATTCAGATGTATGATATGTCAAGGTCATTGTATTGTCATGTGTAACTAATTAAAACAAATAAAAAATTTAAAAGAAAAAAATAAAATTATAGATATAACTTTATACCCACAAAAAAATAATAATAATTTTGTGACCTTGGATGAACTACTTAACCTCTAATTCTCTATTTCATCTGTTGTAAAGTAAGATAATTGTAAATTTTTGATATTAGGAAAAGTATTCACTCTGAAAATCTCAGTTTTTCTCTTTTATAGTAAGAATATAATTTCAACTTCTGTTTGTTTTTAATGATCACAAGTTGTTTTATGTAAAGTGACCAGCTCAGTGTTTTTTCAAGTGCTCAATACTATAAGATTAATCTATATTATTATTATAATTCATAAATAACATTTATCTACCTGTGTTTCTCATCCCTGGTGAGAGCACTACCAAATAATAGTACATATAAATCTCTTGAATATTTAAGATAATACTTTAGACTAAATGTACTTAAGCCCCAAATTACATAAGCCCAAGATTGTCTACCTATCTCTTTGCACAAGAGTACAGTGGTATTCTTGTGCTTATTTGAGGGCATACCACTATAAAATCTTACAATTGACAAGAGCAGAAAAATTAGCTCAAGAGTATGATTTACTTAGCTCTAATCCAAATAAATACATCAGATATGGATCAAACATAGTCTTCTCTAAGTCTTGTAAATAACATGAAAGATACCCTTGGGTTTTTATTTTGGTAAGCTAAAATACTTAATACCAAAAGAGTATTAAGTATTTTAGCTTACCAGAATAAAAATGCAAAATCATAGGGTATCAGTCTTCTGAAATCATAATATTAATTCCTAAAATCTCATTGTCAAGTAGTAGGCCCATGTAGGACATAATAAAACATCAGTGTACCAAAAAGAAATTAAATACATAGTAAAGTATATCTTCAAAAGGCACAACTAGCATCTGGAAAATGAACCAAGTTTTATAATATACAGCAGTATAAAATGTGTTTGCTCTGGAAGTTCTAGAATAAATACAATTTGAAGTAGAAAATTTCAGGTGTTTTTGTTCTGAAAATTATGCATTTATTCTCATCAGTATCATTTTGGGACTTACTTGGAAGTTATGAACATGAAATTGATAACAGTATGCTTATAGCATATGAGGTAATTTTAAAAAATCAATGTAAGTTCTTATCAAAAACTAGATGATCACTAAATAAAACATAACCCACAGTCAGTTCATTAAATTTAGATATTGTATATACCAATTGTATTATATAACCAATTCCTTAGACTTTTAAATTGATATCAGTCCATTTTTTTAAGTATCACAGATTATTTTTAGATGGCTTATTGAAGTAGTTCAAAGGAATATCATATTGTTCAACATTTAACTATAAGTTTTAGAATGGAAATTATTTTTTATCTAATTGTGACAGTAAGAAAGGGCAAACACCTTATCCTGGTTTATAGATGAATAGTTATTTGCTCGAGATCATCCAATTAATAACTTTAACCCAGAACTAGTTTATGTATTCTGACTCTGAAGACACTAATTTTTTCTGCTTTTCTATCCTGTACTTATTTCAAATTAATTATTATTTGCAGTTACAAATATTTATAAATATTTCCAGGCTATGTAAGTTTAATCAGCTTTATTTATCTGGTTTCTGTATATTTATTTAGCATTTTTATTTTATAGATTATGAGACATTTTTAAAATCATGAATTTAAAACATAAAAACATATAATTTTGTAATAAATCATTGAAATTTTTATATACAGTCTGGACAGTATTTGATAATTTTGTGGTTTTTTTCTTATTTGATTCCAGTTAAACACTTTTTACCTTAATATTTATTTTATTATCTTAAATTTTTATAATCTTTCCTTCAGGAAAAAATTAAGAGAATACAGCAAATCAGAATGGAAAAAGAACTTCGAGCCCAGCAAATTCTAGAGGTAGAGTTCTTAAATTTAATATGATTAAAGTAATATAATCATGTTTTTTGATAACTCTGCAAAAAATTAAAAAATTGCCTATGTCTCTCACCTATACAAATTAACATGTTCATCAGAAAATATCTTTAAATATAATGCGTAAAGACCTTCTCTGAACTTTATTTAGCAAGCTTATCTAATCCTAGAAGTAAAAATCTAGGAAATGAGACAAAAGAAAAAGGAAGACCTTTGACCACCTAATATAGTTGTCATAAAGTTCATTTGCTAAAACCTTTGTTCTTTACTCTTAGAAAAGTTATTAGAGTTTATAGTCAGATATTTACTTTCAATATAGAAATAACTATTTTATAAAAGTAAACATTCTGAAAGTAAAATTAAATTTTAAATATAGAAACAATTTTACTGGCATGGTTTGCTGGTTCTAGCATAACTCGGTTCCCTATAAGATTACTAGGGTAAGATAGAAGACATGTTGTCAACAACAAAAGTAGTAGCTAAAGACAGCAAAGGAAAATAGAGAAAAGCTCCATCTGGTATATACAGGAACCCAAAAGCCTAGCAAGAGTTTGTAATCTTTTAGTTGAATAGCAAGAAATTTCAACACCTTAATAGCCCAAAGGCATTACTGTATCAAACTGGGTAGTATAATAACCGATGTTCAAAATAATTGCCCTGAGTCATCAAAAAAAAAAGCCAAATTATGTTTAGTGTACTGTGTCTAAACAGGCATATGTCTCAAGGTTATTTCCATCTAACATAGTGCAAATAAACTTTTAATGCTTAAAATTATTATAACATCTCAGCTATTCAGGAAACTACTGCTTTATAGACCACTTTATTTGCTGTGGGTCCAGATAGCTGAGATTTTTGTTGTTTTTTCACCTCTTCTAGAAATACATACATGTTCTCTAATCCATTTCAAATTAATCTTAAACTCGTAAATCAAAAATCTCTATCTTAAAGTATATTGAAGTTAACTACCAGATAGTTATGAAACTATCTAGTTAATGACTTTAAGATTATAAAGTTTACATTTGATTATATGATCTTTTATTAAATTTTTTTTAGTTGTAGATGGACACAATATCTTTATTTATTTATTTTTATGTGGTACTGAAGATCAAACCTAGTGCCTCCCACATGTGAGGCAAGCACTCTACCACTGAGCTACAGCCCCAGCCCAATAATATGATGTTAAAGGCCAAAATGTGCTTCATGAAAAATTTATAGGTTTCCATCCTGTTAGAAAAAGGGGAGGACATATGGTGTGACACTACATTGAATACAACCAAAGACATGAAAGGTTGTGCTGCGTTTGTATACAGTAAATCAAAATGCATTCTGTTGTCATATATACCTAATTAGAATGAATGAATGAATGAATGAATAAATTTTTTTAAAAAAGGATATTGTAAAAACAAAAAAGGGCGGGGGAAAAGAACACTTGAAATTTAACCACAATATTCGATATAGGGAGAAACAGATTTAATGCTTCATTTAGTGGTTATATCTTAAATTTCAAGTTTTAAAAGAAATTTCAAGTAAAGTAGACATGTGCATTTTAAAATTGTTACTGATTTATTCTTTTTTTAAGGAATTTTATTTTTTGATCAAATTATATTATTGTGTGCATGTATAAATAGATAACAATGAATTTTGCTATTCTGTATACTTATTTTTAATTAGTTAATTAATTTATTTTAATTAGGTATATATGACAGCAGAATAAATTTTGATTCATTGTACACAATTGCGACACAACTTTTCATTTCTCTGGTTGTACATGATGTAGCGTCACACCGTATGTGCAGTTATACATGTACCTAGAATAATGATGTCCATCTCATTTCATCATCTTTCCTGCCCCCATTCCCCCACCCTACTTCTTCATCCCCTTTGCCCCATCAAAGTTCCTCCATTTTTCCCATGTGCCCCCCCCCATCCATTATGGATCAGCATCCACTTATCAGAGAGAACATTTGGCCTTTGGTTTTTAGGGATTAGCTTATTTCACTTATCATTATATTCTCCAACTCCATCCATTTACCTGCATATGCATATTCTCTTTTAATGCTGAGTAGTGTATCCATTGTGATTTATTCTTGAAATAGTTTTTATTTAGCAGTTAATATATATCATGTTTTCTAAATTTTTTAGAGATGTTTTAAAATCAGAAAACAAAAAATGACAAAGTAATTTTTTCTGTAATTAAGTTTTAAGATAACAAATACTCAGTGGTTACAGATTTTTAATGAAGTTTGTAGACAGTAAGAAAAGTTGTCATATTCTTATGAATTTAATAATTTTTGGCATATCCTAATGCTTATCTATAAATGAGAAATATAATTAACGGGGAAAATCTGTAATTGTCCACATATATGTTACATATTGTTTTGTACCTTGTGAGGCATGTAGCTTCATTTCAAGTCTGAGATTATTTGCAAGTTGTAGTGGTGCTGTTGCATGACTTTGAGACCTGTTTTGCATGCACAGGCTAAAAAGAAAAAGAAGGAAGAAGCGGCAAATGCCAAATTATTGGAGGCCGAGAAACGAATAAAGGTTAGTTTAGATGAGAATCAGAGTTTTTATTTTTCAAAAAATAAAAACTATGTGTTTTATCAGCATCAATTATACATATATTTTTTAAAAAAGCTTTCTTCAGAATGGCTTTCTAAAAATACATTATAGCAGATACAATGTGTAAATGTGTGCTTTTATTTGTATGTATATTATATGTATACATTGTGTATTTTTATTCCATTATACAGGTTCTATGTAATGCTTTGAGCTCTTTCAATATGAGACATCAAATCAGAAATGCAAATTATTGCATAACACCTGTATATAGTTTTGCTTGATAAGAATGATTCCCTAAAAGATTTTGTGTGTCATTTATGTTTATGTTTAAAACTATGTCCCAAATCTGATTCTCCCCATATAACTTTATCTTTGTTAATATCTAGCCCCAAAATGAAAAGCATATAGAAACAAAATTCTATCAACTGCTATTTACTAATAAGTACTATTTACTTATCAAAGTATAAGAGAGATGTTCTTTCCCTTCCCCACCCAACCTGTCTACTTCAGATAACTAAATTCTGAAAGTGGGCAGCTGTGTGAACCTGGTAGTATTCAAAACAACCAGAAAATGTTTTCTTTTTGTGGGGTGGGAAGGCAAAATTAGTGCTGTGGTTGAACCCAGGGCCTTACAAATGATAAGAATTATCCCTACCTCTGAGCTATATCCCTAGTACCTATTTCTTATCTTTTCAACACTCTGTTACTTTATTCTTTACATGTCTGCCCCTTTTATGCCTACTTTTAATATTAATTTCATTCAGATTTTACCTTTATAAAAATTGTGAAACTGATGACATTCTTAGAATTATTTGCATTAAACCCCTGTCCCCTTGGGGTGGTGTTGTGAACCATAGGTGGGTATAGAAATCCATCACCAAAGTCTTTATCACTTTTATTCATAGAAAATAAATATTTGTGGTTAATTATAAGTAAATTGGGGAGATTATATTTGGAGTGGGGAGAATTCTAATCAGCTAAATTTGAGAGTTACAACATAATGTATTAAAATGATTTTTTTAATGTGTGATTTGTATCTCATGCTCTGATAATCTAGTCAGTTCAGTAGATCACCATTGATGTGTATTGTTAGGATATTCATTGACTTTTAAGTTGAAATCCTTACTCCAGCATCATATGGTCTTTATGTTAAATATATAGAACTATGTGAAATTGAGTTGCCATTTTACAAGAAAAAACATGATTGAATATTGGCAATTCTGTATGGTTCAACCTAATGGAAGACTATAGAATTTTAGAAAAGGGAACTTTTATACTTTTTAGCATGTTCTAAATCTTTCCCAGAATTCATATATTAAAAGTTTCTTATTTTTAAGGAAAAAGAAATGAGAAGACAACAAGCTGTTCTTCTGAAGCATCAGGTCTGTAAACATGTGATTATGTAACTGTTGAATTGTATGTTTTATAATTTTGCTTAAATCTATTTGGGGGAAAATCTTCAAAATATTTCTTAAAATTTCTGATATAATTCCTGCTTAAGTTTTTCTTTCATCACTTAGTTATTGCCTTGCTTTGATATTGGTGTCTTTGGGGGGGTTAAAATTGGTTTTATGACTCTGTGATTTCTGTTTCATAATGTTGTGCCAACTCTTTCTACCAGGAGTTGGAGAGGCATAGACTAGATATGGTATGGGTATGTTTATTTTTGTACATCTAACACCGCATTGTGATTTGGTTGTGATATGGTTGTCATAGCAATGCATAAAGTGTAGCACTGGCTGCTGTCATATTACATACTGCTGCATGGCTTTACAGCACAGTGCATTGCATACATCTGCTTGTCTGTCTATAAAGAAGTATGATACATCTCCAAGATTTTTCATTGAATTGCATAAGTCTTAAGTAAGGCTCTCTCTGAAAATATACATTACTGATGTCACAGGGAAAGTTGGATCACTGTACAATTAGATACAGTTGTAACCTGTATTCTCCCATCATTCTAGATGCAAAACTACCATTGAGTACAATGGCAATTTTGTGTTTGTTTGATGAGAGAATATTAAATATTTATACTAATATATTTACAAATGTATTTAAACTAAAAAATCAAGTAGAGCAGGTGCAGTTGACACACACCTGTAATCCCAGTAACTTAGGAGTTCAAGGCAGGAGAACTGCCAAGTTTGAGGCCAGCCTCAGCAATTCAGTGAGACCCTGACTCAAAATTAAAAAAAAAAAAAAATGAAGTGGCTGGGATATACCTCTGGGTTCAATTCCCAGTGCTGCAAAGAAAAAAAAATCAATTAGCTATCATTCACCTGTGATTTTTTTAATTTAAAATAAAATGAGATTATCAAATTAAGCTAGTGCTTACCTTAGTAAGCACTATACATTTTAGATTATACTTATTAGCCCATGGTGCAATCTTTCTAGTTTTAAACAGTGCATCAAGTGGCAGACATCAGTAAATATAATATCCCATTTTATTTGTGTTTGTGTATGAACTAATACTAGTTTAGTTTTATAAATTGTTATAAAAGCTTTTTAAAAACCCTTTCTAATTTGTTGGTGATTATTAAATCATTAAAGTGATTTTATACATGGAATAAAACCAATTCTAAAATCATTACATGAAAGTGATTATAGATCAATTTCTGCCTGATCTAAAAATTTAAGAACAATACAACCTTTAGTTCAATTGGCTATAGTAAGTATTTGTGGTTTTTCTAATAGCAGATGTAAGGTAACTGACCTGTTCCAGCCAACCATTATGCTTTTTGTTCTGCCAGCTTTTGAAGGAGCATCACAACTGACCATAAGTAAATCTTGTATGCTTCTGTTTACACTGTCTCCATGTTCATTGCTTTACCTTTTTGCTTTTGATTGTTCTTGTATTTGCTTTCTAAACCTGAACTAAAACATGCACAGACTGGCCATTCTTGTCTTATATTTAGTATTTACTGTGACTTGTCTATAAATGCTAAACATGCTATACTGAGTTGTTTTTTTTTTGTTGTTGTTGTTGTTGTTTTGTTGTTGTTTTCCATTTGAAAATCAAACTATTAACTATGGTTGAGTTAGTTTTCTAATTTTATCTGGCCTAATAGGAACGTGAGCGAAGACGACAACATATGATGCTTATGAAAGCTATGGAAGCTCGTAAAAAAGCAGAAGTAAGTGTATGTTTCTAAAAAAAATTACCTTATTGGAGTTGGGGTTGTGGCTCAGTGGTAGAGCACTTGCCTAGCATGCATTAGGCACTGGGTTTGATCCCTAACACCACATTTAAAAAAAAAAAAAACAAAACAAAAAACAAAATACACAAAAATAAAGGTATAAAACATTACTTTATAAATTAATATTTTTTCCCAAAGCATTAGTTCTTCCAAACATAAATTTTTTTCAGAGTATGAGTTTGTCCTGATTTTCTGGCTTTCATAAAAAAACTGAAGGTTAAATATAGTAACACTATAATTCAGTGTTAAAAAAGAATAGAAAGGGTTCCAATGTATGTGTTAATTTTTCTGGCTGAGGTTTAAATTATTTATGTGTTGAATGGTATTAGTTTGGATATAAGTAGCTACTTATTAATGTAACCAGAATGTCACAAAATTAATATTACAGCATGCCTAGGCAATTTTGTGTGTGCTAATTTAAACTTCAATAATTCTAATTCTGATGGACTTCTGCCATCAGAATTATTCTTTATGTTAGAAAAATAATTCAGAAAAAGACAATTATTTAGTATGTCGAAACAAATGTACTGGAATTTAATAGAAATCTGTTAAACATTAAAATAATATGTTACAAAGGAAAGCATTCTTCATTAGAACTGTTGAATAGAGAAAGGTGTATGGCCATTATAACCAGGATTTTGGAGGTTGAAAAACTCAAGTTCCCATGCTAACTTTGACACCAATTTGCCTTTCCTTTTCAGACTTTTTCTTTAAAATTGGAATAATGATACCTCCCTTTTAGGGTTGTGGGATCATCAAGTGAGATAAATATTTAATAAATGATAATTAGACTGAGGATATCACTTAGTGGTAGAATGCTTGTCTAGTGTGCATGAGGCCCTAAATTCAGTTCTCAGCACTGGTATACATACATACTCACATACCTACAAACATACATACAAACAAATTAAGGAAAACAATACTGCTTTATCTAGAATTGAAAGCCCTATGTTTTATTATTTTCATCTCAAGTTCTGGCACATATTTTTAAGATAGATTTTTGGTATGTAGACACAATATTATATGTATTGTTTTAGAACCTGGACAGGGTAGTCAGATTACCTGAATTTAGATTCTGATTTTAGTATTTTCTAGCTATATGATCTCATCCAAGTTATTTAAACTTTTCATGACTTATTTAATCTGCAAAATGGATACAGTAACAATTCCTAACTCATAGGAATTGTTATGATGAACACATGGGTATGAATCTTAGTATAGGTATACAGTTCTTAGAACAGTGCCTGACACATAATATACTTATAGTTAGTTACTATATTTGTATTTGCTTTGTACAGTGGACCTAGAAAGATGCATAGCCAGGGTGGGAATCACTACCATAGATTACTTCTAAATTTTCTCCAGCAGTCACTTTCTGTTACTTTCCTAATATTTATGCTCTGACTTTTTTCCTTATGTCTTTTTTCCCTAACTTGTTGATTATCCAGTCCCTCTACACCTAACATAAGAATGAAATCTATGCATCTATGCATAGAATTGTAACCATAATCTGAAAATGATGTCCAGCAAAAGAGAAAGTTATCGCTGCTCTTTTTATTCCCTTCTGGAAGCAGTGCCATGGTAGGAAAAATAGGGAATGAAATTAATTAAAATCCTGAATGCTCAACCTAATTTCCTTCAGTCTGGAGATGGAACTGAATGAGTAATTAGTAGCTCAAGAAAAAGACCTGGAAAATCCCTTAAGAGATAAATTCTTGGTTGTAAATTCTTCCCTACCTCTATTCTCCTCCTCCTCACTCCTTCCTTCCTCTCCTCCCTCCTCCTTCTTATTTCCTATTTCCTTTTTTTTATCAGAAGGAATAAGAAGTCCTCCTCCTTTTCCTCTTCCTCTTTCTAATCCTCCTCCTCCTCTTTCTCTATTTCTTTTTTACAGTAAGGAGTAAGAAGACTTATTTCTTGTCATTCTGGGTTTTCCTAGTTGAGAGGAAAGCTAAGGAAGAAAGACATTATAATAAAAATAACCTAGAGCATTATCTCCAGGCTACTGTTGTTTGGTAGAAGAAAATAGAAAGAATAAGATCATCTGAGGCAGGAAATACCTTGATGAAAGAGGCACTCAAAAGACTCAGAGGACATGACCTTTTCCATTGGTTTTTTCATATTTACACTCTGTGACCTGGGGATAAAGTAGGAAAAGCTGCTGCAGAGAGGTGGGTAAGATCTGGGTTGAGTGGAGGGTGGCAGCTACAGCATAAGTAAAACTAATTAAAATTAGATATTCTATTAAAGTCATCATACTGTGATATATGCATACCCATATTTATAACAGCACAATTCACAATAATCAAACTATGGAACCAGACTAGGTGTCCATCAATAGATGGATGGATAAAGAAAATTTGGCACGTATATACAATGGAGTTGTATCCAGCCATAAAGAAAAATTAAATATTTCAATTATAGGAAAATGGATGGAACTTGAAACCATTATATTAAGTGAAATAAGCTAAACTCAGAAGGTCAAGGGCTGTATGTTTTCTCTCATATTTGGAAGCTAGAAAGGAAAAAGGAAAAGAAATGTGGTAATGGTGGAGGAGATCTCATGAAAATCAAAGGGAGAGTGCTGAGGATATACCTCAGTGGTAGAGTGCTTGCCTAGAATGAGTGAAGCCCTGAGTTCTATCCTCAGTACCCAAACAAACAAACAAATAAGGTATCAGTACAAGAACGGGACCATGGGGTAGAAGAAGGGGGGAGCAGGTAACTTCTGGGGAGTGATATTGGCCAAATTATGTTGTTATATTGTGTACATGTACAAATATGTAACAACAAATCTCATCATTATGTACAACTATAATATACCAATAAAAAAGTGAAAAGAAGAAAAAATAGATATGCCCAGGTGAGGGGGGTGAAGGAAAAATAACCCACCTGCATTAGAGCAATATAGGTGCTAAATAGGGCCACCCACATCAAATATAAGTAATTTTGAAAGGAAATGGCAACCATGATAAAAAATTAAAATAAGGAAAATATGTGCATAAATATTAGTTTAAATTTTAATAAAAGAGCCTAGTTTCCTTGCTTTTATTGTTGCCTTCCTCAAACTCCATATATTCTCCACAGAGTAGCCAGTGATTTTAAAAAAGGTTCTCTATTTTCCTAATTATAATTGTATTAAAGTACCAACTCTTCACCATGGCATAGCAGTGCAAATGCTCTGAACTCTGCCTGCTCTTTTACCTCTTTCAGTTTGCCCCTTATACTATATTCATAATTTTTGTCTTACTTTTATTCCATGATTTTTACCCATGATTAAGACTGCTGACAACCCAATCATTTCTCCTCTGTCAATAATGGGCATATTTTTGCTTCCTGTTCTGCCACCTGTTACTACCTAATAGTAATCCCAGACTTGTAATTTTTTTTCTGTTATTCATGAAAAGAATAAACTTTACTATCAGCTGAAGACCTTAGGAAACTTAAGCAAGAACAGTTCAGAATTCTAAATGATTTATGTGTAACTGTTGATTCTAAAATTTTAAATTCCTTTAGACCTTTAATTATTAGACTATGAAGAAAGAAAAATAGACTAAACAAAAAAGGAAATGTTAGAGATACAATAAATGTACTAAAACAGTACTTACACTACCCCCATACTCCCTTCCCTCCCTTTACTTCCCTCTATTTTAAAATTCAAGTGCCTTTAAAAACAAATGTATGTTAACTTTTCAACAGAATGTAAATGTTATTTCATAAGGATTTTTGGAAAGCACTATTAATTTAAGGTTATTAAAATCTATAATTATCTCACAAATGAAAAATTTTGATTTAGGAGACAATGTATATAATATTAACTGCCCTAAAAATAGTTAATTTTAAGTAAGTACAGAATTTTTTATGTAATACTTTGGTGGGTTTTAAGAAAATATGATAAGTCACAGAGTTTATTTTATTTTTTATTTGATCTAATTAATTATATATAACAGTAGACTGTATTTTTAAACATCATACATAAATGGAGTATAACTGCTCATTCTTCTGGTTGTAAATGATGTAGAATCATGTAATCATATATGCACATAGGGTAATAATGTCTAATTTATTTTATCCTTTCTACCCCCATACTGCCTCCCTCCCTGCTAATAGTGAATTAGTATCTGGACATCAGAGAAAACATTTTATTTTCTTTTTTAAAAAATTATACCTAAATAAGAAGTACCTTTTGAATTTCTTTAATCATAGGATTCATAATTTTTTCTTTTAAGATTAGTTTTCAGAGGGGAAGAAGAAATAAAACTGGGATGAAACATACTAATTTGTTATTATTTAGGATAAATCTAGAATATATTCTTAAACTCTGTGTGTGTGTGTGTGTGTGTGTGTGTGTCCACCTGGGGATTAAATCCAGGGGTATTCTACCACTGAGCTACATCCACAGCCCTTTTTATTTTTGATTTCTGAGACATGGTTTTGGGTGAAAATAATGAAAAGCAAAATAAGTCATTATTTCTGTTGTCCAAATTTTATTCCTAAACTTCCCAAGAGAATTTTGTTCATGGAAATAATAACACTGTAATCACTTTAAAGTTTTAACTGGTGTTTTTTTCCAATCATTTATAATGGCTAAGATAATTTTTTGTGCATGATTTTCTTTTTAAGGAAAAAGAACGGTTGAAGCAAGAAAAACGTGATGAGAAAAGATTAAATAAAGAACGTAAACTAGAGCAACGAAGATTAGAATTAGAAATGGCCAAGGAACTAAAGAAGCCTAATGAAGATATGTGCTTAGCAGATCAAAAGGTAACAATTTCATTAATAATTTTAATTTTTCCAGTTTTCTCATCTGATTCCTTTGTCAGAGCTGTGATTATGAAAGCCTTTAGTTTTTATCTAGAGCAGTAGATTTCTAAGTGTAGTTCAATTTGCCTTTTCTGGATAGCTACCAGTAAACTTCTGGCATTTCTGTGCTGATAGTGACAGTTCTTAATATACATGTGGAGTGCTGCAAACTTTTTAAATTTAAGTAGAGACATTGCAAGAATCTCCAAAAAAGAATCATAGAAGCAAATAGTATTTTCATGTTTCTGTTGGTCCTTTCCAGGTATTAAGACATGGAAAGATCTGTCTTTTCCCTATGCCCCGAAGACTTTTAAGTAAATTAGGATTTATAATTTATAACCTCTTGTGGTGCTTTAGTGATGGTAGCTAAACTTTGTTGAGCTTGTTGACTATATGCCAGTTACTACGCTAACTGCTTATGTAAATTATTTGAAGTATATGGTTTCATCTAATTCTCAACACTGTCACATTGAGCTAATATTTATCTCTATTTACAGATGAGAAAACTGATACACAAAGAGGTTAAGGAACTTGCCAAATATAATACAGCTAATACATAGCAATTTGTATTCAAGCCATAGTTTATTAGAATCCATATTGTTTATCATCTTGAAAGCCAAGAAATAGTCCAACCACAGTACCTCATGTGTTTTCTCTTCTATACTGCTTAACAAACAAGTACCATTGCTATGACACATAAAAGCAGAAATTTAGAAAAAACAAATACTTTTGGATACCAACATGTGATATACTTTTGAGTAGAAATCAATTTTGTTTTGCATATAGTTAAGAAGATAGTACTTCTAGTAAATTACATCAATAATTCATCTCAGCATGTAAGTTAATTGAAATTAATCTCTTTCTCAGAGATTTAAGTTCATATTGATGGTTACTTCTGTTTTACTGCTTAATACCATGAGGATTGCAGAAAAGCTCCCAGGAAATTTATCATCCAAAGGGAAAAGTACTAGTACAAGATTAAGAAAGATAACAACATATTTTACTTCAGAAGATAGAACATAACTTTTTAATTTCAAGTTATTTTAAATTCTATTTATTTATTTATTTTATTTTCAGCCTTTGCCAGAGTTGCCTCGAATTCCAGGACTTGTTCTCTCTGGAAGTACATTTTCAGACTGTCTCATGGTGGTACAGTTCTTACGAAACTTTGGTAAAGTTTTGGGCTTTGATGTGAATATTGATGTTCCAAACCTGAGTGTTCTTCAAGAGGGATTACTAAATATAGGGGACAGCATGGGTGAAGTACAAGACTTGCTTGTGAGGCTCCTATCAGCTGCTGTATGTGATCCAGGTCTAATTACAGGATACAAGGTAAAAAAAATGTGTGTGTGTGTGTGTGCATGTGTATATATATATATATATATATATATATATATATATATATATATATATATATATATATTATTTATTTATATATATTTATATTTACATAAATTTTTTAAAACAATTATAGTATTAGTACATTTGTAGCTAACACTAACATATTAACAGAAGATTGCATATACTGATCTAATTATTTTCACATAATGTCTCTCAAAGTTAAATGTAGGTTTGCATTAGTGTAAACCTGGTTATAAAGCTTAGGGTATATAGCCCATTCTCAATTACTCTTTTTACCTCTACATTTTAGGCAAAAACTAAATGGTATTTATCAAAAACAGAATTCATAATTCAAAAAGCAATTAGAACTCTTGTATGCCTTCTGAAATTTTTCTTTATCTCACTCAATTACTATAACGGTCAGGCTTATCAGGGCACTTGAGATCAGCACATTAAGACTCTGTATTGCTTAGTGAAGACTCAATAATTTCAAATTTATACCTCATTAAGGTACACATTCCCGGTTAGCTTTGCTTTAGATAATATTGTAAAGAGTGGAGCTTCCAGATGTACTTGTTTTTCCTCCAAACCTCTCTTTATTCAGTATACCAAGCAATAAATCCTATGACACTGTAAAGCTAGAAAACAATAATAATACTTTTGAACCTCCCCACCCTGCCATTACTGATAAAATGTCTAGGTAAAGCCTGAGAAAAGCTTCAGACAGTTAACTATAGTAAAAGAAACTTTGATAGATATGTCTTAAAACTTCTGCTAACTTCTGCCCTAGTGTATTATTTGTCAGTAATATCTAGAACATATAAATCAGTGTTTTTAATTGTACTGTTTTTTATGTTAGAAATTGTTATGATAAGTACTGATAACAATGCCAAATTTCTATAGGCTAAAACAGCTCTTGGAGAGCATTTGCTGAATGTTGGAGTGAATAGAGACAATGTGTCCGAGATTTTGCAGATTTTTATGGAAGCCCACTGTGGGCAAACTGAGCTCACTGAAAGTCTGAAGACCAAAGCTTTTCAGGCTCACACTCCAGCACAGAAAGCCTCAATCCTTGCTTTCCTGATCAATGAACTGGCATGCAGCAAGAGTGTAGTGAGGTAAGCATATGGCCAGGCTTCTCTGGTGATTTTTTTTTTCTGTTTGAATTTGTCTAATTACAACAGAGTGCAAATGCTTATAGAAAATTTAAGTTACATACTAGCACCAAGAAAATTAAAATTACACAATCTCACCATTCAGAGATGACCACTAATAATGTTTTAGTATATTTCTTTGTAGTCTATTGGTAAAAAATTAGATCATTCTACACATATATATGTGTGTGTGTATATATGTGTGTGAAACTCATTCTCTTTGTCACCTATTTTGCTTAATAATTTTGTTATTTATATAATGTCAGTTTTTTCTATTTTTTTCTGCTATAGTGCCAGAGTCTAGCACCTATGCAGAAATTCAGAATTTTTCTTTCCTTGACATCTTTGAAAATAGATGACTACCTGATTTTCTTTAGTACAAAATAGAATTATCTAGCCCTTTATTATTTGGTTGTATGCTAATAAGCCTTAGATTATTGTCACTATATTAATTTACACTTTTTTCAAAAGTACTTAATCTCATTTAAAAGTAAAAGCTGGGTACAGCAATACTGCCTATAATCCAGCAATTCAGGAGTCTGAGGCAGGAGGATAATAGCCAGTCTCAGCAACTAAATGAGACTTTTTTTTCTCCTTTTTTTTATTTTATGTTTTTATTATTAGTTGTTCAAAACATTACAAAGCTCTTGACATATCGTATTTCATACATTTGATTCAAGCAGATTATGAACTCCCATTTTTATCCCGTATACATATTGCAGATTCACATCGGTTTCACGTCCACTTTTTTACACACTGCCATACTAGTGTCTGTTATATTCTGCTGCCCTTCCTATCCTCTATTTCCCCCTCTCCCCTCCCCTCCCCTTCCCTCCCCTCCCATCTTCTCTCTCTACCCCATCTACTGTAATTCATTTCTCTCTCTTGTTTTTTTTCCCTTTCCCCTCACTTCCTCTTATATGTAATTTTGTATAAGAGTGAGTCTCCTTCCTTTACCATGCAATTTCCCTTCTCTCTCTCTTTCCCTCCCGGCTCTCGTCCCTGTTTAATGGTGATCTTCTTCTCATGCTCTTCTTCCCTATTCTGTTCTTAGTTGCTCTCCTTATATCAAAGATGACATTTGACATTTGTTTTTTAGGAATTGGCTAGCTTCACTTAGCATAATCTGCTCTAGTGCCATCCATTTCCCTGCAAATTCCGTGATTTTGTCATTTTTTAGTGCAGAGTAATACTCCATTGTGTATAAATGCCACATGTTTTTTTTATCCATTCATCTATTGAAGGGCATCTAGGTTGGTTCCACAGTCTAGCTATTGTGAATTGTGCTGCTATGAACATCGTTGTAGCAGTATCCCTATAGTACACTCTTTTAAGGTCTTTAGGGAATAGTCCAAGAGGGGGAATAGCTGGGTCAAATGGTGATTCCATTCCCAGCTTTCCAAGGAATCTCCATAATGAGAACCTGTCTCAAAAAAATAAAATAAATAAAATAAAAATGGTTGGTGATATACTTCAGTGGTTAAGCTCCCTAGGTTGAATCCCCAGTACCCCCCAAAATGTCCAAGGCAGTCTTGCACTGTCATACTTCTTACTAATGAAATAGTAATACTCTAGCATTTCAAGATTTGTGAATAAATCCATGTTCATCTTGTTCTTAGTGTTAACCACTTTACAGACTTCAATTATTTTACTCTTTTACCTGTTTAGAGAAAAGGTTCAATCTAAATATTCAGAGCCATGCATTTCTACCTTTGCTGGACATTTTAAGTTCTTTGTACATATTTTAGTAGTAATGCTATATTAATATTTCCTTTACTTTTGCTACTTTTTGTCACTATTTAAAAGAGTGTGACAATAAGTTTTACAGTATGATGAAAGAGTAATTTCACTAAGCATGGGCATGATAATTATAATACTGAGTTTCACTTTTTAAAACACATACACATACAATTTCAATATAAACTTTATACTGATGGTTTCTACCTTAAAAGAGGAAAAGCACCATTTTTCACTTATCACCAGATATCATAATATTCTTAGTTTCCATTTGAATACTTCCATACATACATTCAGATATTATCTGTACATAGGTACATATGTGCCTTATCCATATGTGTTCTGGTGGTTTTTATTTTGTTTTTGTGGTGCTAGGGATTTAACCCAGGGCCTCACACATCCTAGGAAATTGCTCTACCACTGAACCACACTCCAAGCCCTCCACGTGTGTCGATTTCCTGCTTTGATTTTGGAAATGATCACATATTAATTATTTGGAAAACCAAATGTCTTTATAAGGAAACTGGTAGATAATTCCTTTCTTGGCTTAAAGTAGAAACCATACTGAATTTTCTAATACTAATGTCAGATCCACTACTGAAGAAATTCTCACTTCTCAACATAAATGTACATACATTTATAAATGCATTCATATACATACATGTATACATGCAAAATCAATTGTATCATTTTTCCTCATCAAAATATATTAATTTGCATAGTAAATTAATATATTGCATAAATGGATTAATTTATATCTTTTAACTTTTGTATTGGCAGTGAAATTGACAAGAACATTGACTATATGTCAAACTTAAGGAGAGATAAGTGGGTAGTAGAAGGTAAACTCCGCAAGTAAGTCCATTTTATTAATCTACTTGCTTCACTTTTTCTAAAGGAAATACAATGATTAATGTAGAAGGCATGTGGCCAGAATTTACAATGGACTAGAGATTCATTGAGTTTATGTAAATAAGTCAGTTTCTCTTTTACTTTCAGAGAAGTCATGTAATCATGCTTTCTAAGATGGTTGTTGCTATCAGGTTGTTCTTGTTAGAACCAATTTGAAATGGCCCCCTTTTTTCTAACTAAACTTTACCTTTTTAGTGTGTAACCAAACTTATTGAACATTGAAACTCTGTTATCTTCTTGTCAGGAAATATCATGATAAAATTAGTCAACTTCATTGTTAAGGGGTAGTTTCTTTGTAGTAATTTGAATTGAAATTTTTTCAGTCACACGGTATAGGGATCAGAATTATCACTTAGTCATTGTTTGAATTAATCTTTTCAGCTTTCATACTTGTTATAAATGTGTTCTCATTGCCAAAATATGAAAACAACTCTTGAAAATTAATATAGACTATACTTTAGGAAACATACTTCTTAAATTTCCTAATTCTAATTTATTTTGCTAGTAGTATATTGCTTTAGAGAAGTGCCAAAAGGTATTTTTGCTTAAAACTCATATTACACTCTTTAAAAGGTATAGAAAGTAGCTTTTTATGCTATATGATTTTCTGATAAATTTAAAGGCTCAGAATAATTCATGCTAAGAAAACAGGCAAAAGAGACACTTCAGGTGGCATTGATCTTGGAGAAGATCAACATCCTTTGGGTACACCTACTCCGGGACGCAAGCGAAGAAGGAAGGGAGGAGACAGTGATTTTGATGATGATGATGATGATGATAGTGATGACCAAGCTGATGAGGATGATGAGGATGAAGAAGATAAAGATGATAAAAAAGGAAAGAAGACTGATACCTGTGAAGATGAGGTAATCAAGTTTAGGTTAATTTTTAAGATTTATGAACTACATAGTATATTGAAAATAATAGAATTTGGAGTCAAATGGATTTTGATTTGAGTATAGTTTTCACATTTATTTGCCTCAGTTTCCTCATCTGAAAATGAATACTATGATGTTTATCTCATAATTTTTTGTGTGACAGTTAAGTATATGGTATATAGCATGCCTATATATAGAAAGCAACTTAGACTGAATGAATGAAATAGTTTTTCTTTGTATATACAGTCATATGCTGCATAATTACATTTCCATCAATGGCTGACTGTATATAACATATATAAAACAGCCATCATAGTCATTTTACGCGAGCATATTTCGTGATGTTCACACAACAAAGACACCTAATGATGCATTTCTCAGAATGTATTCTCGTTGTTAAGTAGCTCCTAAATATAGTTACTTGAGGAATCTACAAAGAGCTATGTAGATTCTTAATTTTACATATGCTCTTTAATTCTTTTTTTTTAATAAATTTTTTCCCAACACAATTTTTTATTTATTTTTTCACATCTTCACACATTTTTTATAATTTTTTCCCTAAAGCAATTTTTAATTTTTTATTTTGCTCTTTAATTCTGTCAACATACTATGTTACATTTGTAATGCACAGACATCATGCCTTTGAAAGTATTGTCAGGTTATACATGCTACACACCTGTGATCCCAGAGAATAAGGAGGATGAGACAGGAGAATCATAAGTTTGAGGCCAGGCTGATCAACTTAGTGAGACCCTGTCTCAAATATTAAAAAAAATTAAGCCTGGTGTGGTGGCACACACCTAAAATCCTAGCAACTCAGAAAGCTGAAGGATCACAGAAGGATCTTAGCAAGGATCAGTATCTTAGCAAGACCATCAGAAACTTAACTGTCTAAAAAAATAAAGAAAGAAGAATGAGGATGTGGCTCAGTAGTAAAGCATCCTGGGTTTGATCCCTAGAACCAAAATACATAAATAAAAGTATTATCTGGTTTAGTGAAGATGATGTAATTTTTCAAACACCAATTATTATTTTTGTAGTTCCAGGTAATTTTTATCAAAATGAATAAAGCACTGAAAATTCATTCAGAGAAGTCATGTAATCATGTTTTCTATCAGTTTGTTCTTGTTATAAATAGAACCTATTCTGAAACTACCTCCCAAATTCCAAATTCTTCATTCAGTCTTACTGAGGAAGATTTTCAAAAAGAAAGTGTAGTGTGTGACTTGACTTAATAGAAAGGGGTATTTACAATGTGCTAGGCAGGTGTACAGGAAGGGCATTTAGACTTTCTGAGAAATAAACTCCTACAAAGGGTTTCTGGACCCATTAGGTGAGTCTCACAAACTAGGATGGATATTAACCTGCAGGGAAATCTAGAGAATATTCTTGGCCCAGGGGAATAGAGTGAGTACAGAAGCAGGAAACCACTTGCTTAAGGGGAATTCCAAGTGCTTCAGTGTTTCTGGACAGTCTCACACCAAGAACAAAGAACTAGGATTTTATGCTTTTAAAGTGATGGGAGCCCAGGAAAACTGTATAAATAAACAGGAAATGACAGAATGGTCAGATTTGATTTTTAAATTGCTCACTCTGGCAGCTTTG
This sequence comes from Ictidomys tridecemlineatus, assembly GCF_052094955.1. Taxonomy (NCBI): domain Eukaryota; kingdom Metazoa; phylum Chordata; class Mammalia; order Rodentia; family Sciuridae; genus Ictidomys; species Ictidomys tridecemlineatus. Next base: position 129,306,766 of record NC_135483.1, on the reverse strand, counting down.
TAGGAGTTAAAAATAAGCAAGAGCAATGTCAGAGAAGCAAAAATCAGTCATGAGATATTGTAATAGGTGAGTTGCAAAGGGTCTGAAACTAGAGTAGTGATAGTTGGCATGAAGATTCAGTAAACATTTAGGAAGAAGGATGAGGAGAATATGAAGATGGCCTATGTAGGTTGACAGAGAGTAAGATTTATTTGCAACTATCTTGCTTGGGAGAGTAGAGACTAAATAGATAATTGGAGGTAGGCATCTTAAGGGAACAGATAACCTATCATCATTTCCTCTCAGTTTATTTTGGACATGGGGAGATTAATTGCCTTTAGAAACCTGAAGCCTGAAGAGAAGTTCAGCCTTGGAATATGGACTGGGATGTTATTAGCACATGAGCAATAGTTTAAAACCAGGAGGTAAAGAGTTTGCATAGTCAGATCAGTTTAGTGAATAGAATAGTGGGCTGAGGTTGGAACCATAGGGTATGTATGTCAGTATTTAACAGCAGCCCACAGGGCTTCTTTTTCCAAAAAGGAATAGTCAGAAAGGTTGGAAATTTCTGTAAGAGATTCAAGGTTCCAACAGCACCTCCAGGTTCAATAATTCACTAGGATAATTCACAGAATTAGCATATACTTGAACTTAGGGCTATGAATTATCGCAGTGAAAGGAAATAAAGCAAGATCAACAAAGAACATATGGGGTGAAGTCCAGAGGAAACCAGTGCAAGCTTCCAAGAATTTCCTCTCATTGAAGTCGCACAGGATGGGCTTCCTTCTCCCAGCAACAACAATGTATATAGACTATTATTTACAAAAGAAACTTATTAGAGACTCAGTGCCTGGGTTTTTTGACTGGGGCCAGTCATGTACATATCCTTTAAACAGCATGTGCTGAAATTCTCAACTCAAAGAAATGCAGGTTCAGTATAAACCATATTGTTAGTACAAATAGTTTAGGTACAGTAAGTCTATCTTATCTGTTGGAATGGGGGAAGCCTCCCAAATTCTAAGCTCTTATTTGCAATCCAAAGGACCAATTTTCTAAACAGGCCCTTCAAAGGATAGCAATCAGGCCTTACTATGTTAGTCTTTTCTATACATGTAATAATAACAGAAATCAAGAAAATTAAGCATTTGAGAAAGAAGAGAGTGAGAAATCATATTAAGACAACAGGAATCTAGTGTGAGGACTATTTATTGGATTTAGCAACACAGAGGTCATTAGTAACAAATGCCAGCACAATTTCATGAAAACAGCAAGACCTGACAACAGGCTAATAATTGGTTAATAACATTAGAAAGTGAAGATGACTGTCTCAAGCAGTATGCCTCAGAAATTTTTTTTTAAAAAGGTAGTTCCTTGAGGATGACATAAAACCAAGGAATTTTCAGGAGTGAAACACCTTGTGATGATTTTTTTTTGTTGTTGAAGGGAAAGAATCAGTAAAATGAGGAGAGGGAAATGAAGATTTAAGAGAAGAATTAATAGTACAGGGTTCTAAAGATACTGGAGAAGTTTTAGTCATAGTGAAGAAGCTACCTTTGAAGGGTGGGCCAAAGGGGAAAAGGCAATGTCATAAAGATATATGTATACTGTGTGTATTTAGGGAAAGCTACCATAAGCCAGGAAAACATATATGCATAAAAAATTGAAGTTCACCTTTTACCAGAAAGAAATGCTAGGAATAATGAAAAGGCTGCAGAATGACACTCAGAAATCAATGTTCAGCAAATCATGCTCTCATTCCTCAATGCCAGAGTATAGTGTACATTACAGTATTGTTGACCATATGTATGTTTTACAGCATCTCTCTAGAACTTGTTTATATTGAATAACTGAAACTTTATACCAGTTGAATAGTAACACCCTCCGTTTTTCCATCCCAACCATCCTCTGACAGTCACCATTCTATTCTCTGTTTCTGTGAGTTTGAATGTTTTAGATAACCTCATATGATTTGAATCATCTAGAATTTAACTTTCTGTGACTGCTTAATTCAGTTATTATTTCTTCAATATTCATTCATGTTGTGTCATATGGCAGGATTAATTTTGTAAGTCAGGATAATATTTCATTGTATGTATATACCATATTTTGATTATCCATTCATTTGTCAGTAGACACTTGGGTTGCTTCTACCTTTTACCTATTAAAAATAAGGCTGCAAAATGTGAGAGTACAAATATCTCTTGGAGATCCTGATTTCAGTTCTTATGGATAAATATTCACAAGTGGGATTATGCAATCATATTGCAAATAGTTCTACTTCTTAAGTTTTTGAGGAACCTCCATATTGTTTTCCATAGTGGTTATACCATTTTAAATTCTCTCCAATAGTGCAGAAGTGTTCCAATTTCTCTATAATGCTACCAATACTTTTTTAATAATAGACATTCTAACATATATGTGATGATATCGCATTGTGATTTTGATATACATTTCTCTGATGATAAGTAATATTGAACATCTTTTCATATACCTGTTTATTATTTATTTGTATATATTTGAGAAATGTCTGTTCAGATCCTTTGCTCATTTTTTTCATCAGGTTGTCTGTTTTGTTTGTTTGTTTTACTATTGAATTATTAGGAGTTCCTTGTATTTTTTGGATATTAACTACTTATCAGATACATGGTTTGCATATATTTTCTTTCACTGTGTTAGTTGCTTTTATAGCTTTGTTTTTTAGTTGTTTCTTTTACAATGCAGAGCTTTTAAATTATGTGATCCTACTTATTTCTTTTTGCTTTTATTATTCTTTTCGTGTCATATCCAAGAATTCATTGCAGTGAATTTTACTTTACAATAAAGAGTACCAATCTAAAAAAGGAGACTACATGGAGATTCATTACTAAAATCAATTATTTCATAATGTTGTCTCCTTGTTTCCTTCCTTCCTTAAACAAATTTGCTGTGTTGCTTAGTCCTTATACTCCTGGGCTCTAGCAATCCTTCTATCTCAGCCTCCCAGGCAGCTGGGACTACAGGCATGCCACTGTACCCAGCCATATGTTGTACTTTTTAAATCATTGGATCATATACATTCATCCTATGACAAATAATTTGAGAGGTGTATAATCGGTTATCTGAAATGTAATTATCCAAACAAAAGATACCATTTATAAGTAATCTGCTTCATTTAGCAAGTGGAGCTGTTTCCATAGCAAGAATTAAAACATTTCTAACTAAAATGTATCATCTTTTCACAAAATTAGTATCCCTTTCAGCATATAATATTATTTTTGTGTCAACACTCATGAATTTGGCAATCCAGTATTAGGATTTCAGAGGGTTCTACTGGGTAGTTATCCCACTAAAATTGTTTGTTTCACCTGGCTTCTACTTATATGCAGAGAATTTATAAGCCATATATTCTTTCTACATAGACTATTTCAAAATCCTTATTGGTTCTCAGAGAAGATATGTCTTTGAAGGTAGTATTTTATTTTTTTAATGAGTGTTTAATTAGAATGTTAAATAGATTATAGACTTTTAATTGCAAGTATATATTTTGTTATTAATGTGGAAAAACAATTCAAGACTTTTAAAAGTAATAAATATTTTGGGATCTAAGAAGTCAAATTAACATTTCCTTAAATGATTTAAGCTATACTTGATAATAAGGAACTGGCAGAAGCTTATCAAATTTCAGTAAATAAAATTTTGACCACTTAATGAACCTGATTGATAAATTGAGCATATTAGTTCTATAAAATAGTTTGGGCCTCTAGATTAAGTTATAGGTAGAGTGTCAGTACAGTAGTTATATTTCTTAAAGGATTAATCCCAGGGAGGTTTTCCACTGACATCCTATGATCCCTTTCAATTAATATATATTGCCCTTAAATAAATCATAGCACTTTGTCTTGAAGATGATTCCCTTTTTTTCTCACTCTTTTTAAAAATTTTTAAAAATTTATTCTAATTTGTTATATATGACAGCAGAATGCATTTCAATTCATTTACAGCACAATTTTCATATCTCTGGTTGTACACAACTTAGAGTCACACCATTCTTGTCTTCATACATGTACTTAATTTCTTCCAACATGGACTTTTTCCCTGTTAGACTTGTGTTGAGACCTATATGAAATCTAACCTTAGAAGCTGGCATGTAAGAGATAATGTATACAATTTAATTATGGCCGTTTTTGCTTGAGAAACCAGAACAGGGATAGATCTTGAGTTCTTAGTTTTGATGTTATTCCCACTTTTCTCTCTTCTCTTTCAAGTTCTTTTATGTCTCTTAAATAAGGACTATTAGCCAAAAATCTTTAAATAAAACGTCTGTAGATGTATTCTTTCTTTTTCATCATGAGAAAAGTCTTTAAAAATTACATTTGTGGACTGGGATATATGTCAGTGGTAAAGCACTTACCTAGCATGTACCAGGCCCTGAGTTTTATCACCAGCACTGGAAAAAACAATTACATTTAGTTAATTTGACCAATACATGACTACTTTGATGTCTTAGTCCAAATATTTATCAGAAGGTCACTTTAGAATCAGTATTTAAATATCTATTTGAGAGTCAAAATTTAATAGTCATTGAGCCTGTTGTCAGTGTTTTAAGATTTCTTTTAATCCCAATTAGATTTTATGTTACTGTTAGCATAAATAATATGCCTAAATGCCTCCATAACTTGGTCCCCTAAATTTGGATAAGGAATACATAAATAATAAACAATGGTAAAACTATTGAGACCTTTTTTTAAATTTTCTTTTATTAAGCAGGTAGCCACATTTATCTAGAAATATATATTCATGAATATTATATTCATGAATGGTTGGTGGGCACTATGACTTTGTAAAAATGCTTATACAAAGTTAACATTGGAATCTGGGCACAGCAGCAAATGCCTGTAATCCCAGCAACTCAGGAAGATGAGGCAGGGGAATTTTAAGTTTGAGGCCAGCCTTGGCAACTCAGTGAAAAAACCCTTTCTTAAAATTTAAAAAACAAGCTGGGGATGGTAGAGTGCCCTTGGGTTCAATCCTCAGTACCACAGAAGAAAAGGAAAAAAAAGAAAAAGAAAATGAACATCAGAGAAAAAATGAACATCAAAAACTAATTTGGGGGCTGGGTTTGTGGCTCAATGGTAAAGCACTCACCTAGCATGTGTGAGGCCCTGGGTTCAATTCTCAGCACCACATGAAAATAAATAAATAAAGGTATTGTGTCCAGCTATAACTAAAAAAAAAATAATATTTAAAAAAAAACTAATTTGGGGGCAGTACAAGGGTTGTAGCTTAGTGGTAGAGTACTTGCCTCGCACATATGAGGCACTGGGTTTGATTCTCACCACCACATAAAAATAAATAAATAAGCAAAATAAAGGTATTGTATTGCATCCATCTACAACTAAAAATATATATATTAAAAAAAACTAATTTGGGGGTTGGGGGCATAGCTCAGTGGTAGCATGCATAAAGCCCTGAGTTCAGTTTCCAGCACCACAAAAGAAAAGAGAGAGGGTTTTTAAAATATTTTTTTAAATTGTCAATCAATCTTTATTTATATGTGGTGCTGAGAATCAAACTCTGGGCCTCACATAAGCCAGGCAAGTGCTCTACCAATGAGCCACAACCTCAGCCCTGAGAAAGAGGTTTTAAACTAAGATGTGCACTTCTTGTTAAATAACCCTGTTAATTACTTACATCTTTTCTTAATTTGCCCTCATAAAAATCTTATTTCTATTAGTTGCTTTCAGATCTGGTTTTAGTTAGTCCTCACAAAAATTTTATGTTACAGATAATGTTATCACCAATTTATAGTTCATGTAATAGTATTAGAAAAATTCAATAATTTATCTATAACAAGTAGTACCACTAACATACAAAAAAGCCTGTGTAGTCTCTTTGCTTCCCTCTAAAACATAATTTGGAGGTAGTTATTTTATTTCCCCTTTCTAGAATGAAAAATTTCATATATAAAGAAATTTTCTGTTTATGTACAAAGTTTGGGGTACTATTTTTACTCTAAAGGCTTAATAAGTTCAAAACAATTTATCTTCACTCTAAAGATAATTTATTTGGCTAATAGTACCCTTATTTTTCTGATCTCCTAGGTAACATCTTAACATCATAATATATTCTTTCCTTCATTTCTCTTACCCTACACTCTTGAAAGGCCTATATCCCCTCTCTTCCTTGAGTCATTACGATAGTTAACTAGCTAGTTTTGCCCATTTTAGTCCTTTCTCTGCTCCAGGACACTTTATATCTCAATTAATCTTTGTAAAGCACAGTTCTGATGTTTAACTTCCCTCAAAGGATCATATTGTTGTCCACTGCCAGGCATTTACAATGCTGCACAATATGACCCTAAACCCATCTTGCCCCTTCTCCATCTTATGTTTTCATGTGAAAGTATGTCAAACTCTTTCTGGAATGTTTTCTTTTTTTCTCTGATTTATAAGTTCTTAACCTTGCTTTAGTCACTATTTATATTTATATTTATATAGCCTCTATTGTGTAGATTTCCACTAGACTCCCATGACTCCTGATAACTTAAGGTCCCTACTATTTGATGTTTTGCTTTGTTTAATGTTTTATGTCTCTTTACCACATTATTAGCTTAGACAACAAGAACTGAGTCTTAATCCTTTCCTCAGGGCTTCTGCTAGTACTTTGCATATAGAAGGCATTCATTGGGGGGAGTCCAATTTAATACATATATCTTAAAAGCAGATGAATGATATATTGTATTTTATTATGTATAGGATGAAGGTGACCAAGCAGCAAGTGTTGAAGAGCTAGAAAAACAGATTGAAAAACTGAGTAAAGTAAGCACTTTGCAGATTAATGTTTCCATTTTTTGTAGTGTTTTAAAAATATATATTGAATGGGATTAGCTTTTCTTACTCCCAAGTCAAAAGAAGTTTTTTTGTGAGTAATTAAAATGAAGAACTCTAGAAAAATTCTCATAATTAAACCTTAAAATATTAATGTAAAAAATATTAATGCCACCACTCAATCAGAATCTGTGAAGAAAAGGTCCTATATTCTTCAGTTCTTCATATAAGTACAAAGTATCAATAAAGGCATGGCTTTATTTCTTGAAATTAATTACTCAAAAAATGTAGTTGAGGGGCTGGGCAGTAGAGCGCTCACCTAGCACATGTGAGGCCCTGGGTTCAATCCTCAGCACCACATAAAAATAAATAAATAAAATAAAAGTATTGTGTCCAACTACTATTAAAAAATAAATATTAAAAAAATGTAGTTGAGTTTTATAGTAATTATTTCAGCATCATAGGTTTTATTTTAAATTATTACATTTGTGGATTTTATTTGCATTGGATTTATAAATAGTACATATTTATATAATTACCATTAAAAACCAAATTTCAATAGCATTAGTGAAATTTACAATGAACTTTTTATAAGAAAAAATGAATTTTTATGAGTATTGAGATGCCTGTATATTTTAATGACCAATTTACAGATCTATCTCAAAATTTAGTCAAATGTCACCTAGATTTGTAGCATGAATACAAAAATAAGCAAATATAGCCTTGGTCAATTACATATATAAGTATTGTTGATCTTACCCTCTCTCTAATGATCTATAGAATTGAGCCATTTTGCTTTGGCTCAAAAAAATAATCATATATAAGATCATGTTTTACATGTTAAGGCATGATCTACTTTAAGATACCTGACAAAATGAAACTTATCCTTTTAATCTAGTGGAATAAAATATTCCATTTTTTCTGAAAATAATTTGTCTTTATAAATGTTACTAAAATTGAAGTCAACCATGTCATATTTAACCTTTTGCTATCTTTTCCCAGTAGTGAAATTTATCCACTTTAAAATCATAATAGGTTTAAAGTCGCCCATCTGTTAATTTTTAAAGCCTTTAGCATCCATAATGTAATTATACATACTGTTTTTTAACAGCAACAAAGTCAGTACAGAAGGAAGCTCTTCGATGCTTCTCATTCATTACGTTCGATGATGTTCGGCCAGGATCGTTACAGACGCAGATACTGGATTCTTCCCCAATGTGGGGGGATTTTTGTAGAAGGCATGGAAAGTGGTGAAGGTAGGAACTATTAATCTGTTACAAAGTACAATCTTAAATAAGAAACCGTATTTTTTCAAACCCTGTTACTTTTTCAGTGTATTTTGTCCATCCATAATCAAGTGTGCTTTATTAATAAACATTGTAAAATCTTGACTTCTATTCCTTTTGAACTTATAATGCTCCTTTCACTGATAGGTATTTCCTTCTTGCCCCTGAGTTTTCTTCTGTCAGTCTTTCTGACATTAAACATAAGGTATTCTGTTTCTTGTTTAGTGGACACAGATCTTGCCTAACCTTTAGATGCTGCACTAGGATTTCTTTTTTTCCAATTTAAACTTTCAATTATGAGGCTTATTCTTTAATTTTCTCAAAAAGCATTCAGCCCAACAGTACCCCTGCAGATAACTTTCTATTAAGGTCCTTATTATAATCCTCATTCATTTCAAAATCTTGTTCATATTTGAAATTTGTGATCACATCTTCCTTTCTTGACTTTTGTGTTACCACTAATCTTTCCTAATACACCTTTAGACTATTTTGCTGGCTTCATTTCTGCTACATTAACTGGCACAGTATGCTGTATATTTATGCTCAGTGAACTTTCTCATATTGAACTTTTCAGAACTCTATGTCTGGGCATTTTTAAATGTCTGAATTCTGATGGGGCCAAAAGTGTTATGCCAGGGTTTATAAATTTTGTCATGTGGCAATTGACCCATGGTGGTATGTGGAGGCATAAACTTCTTTCAACATATTTTTCAAGTACCCACAGTAAGCTAGGTAGGCACAGCAGGAAGCACAAAGTTATATGAAACATAATCCATGCCATGTAGCATTTATAGTCCAATGTGAGAAAAGATTAGGTAATCACATAGATGATTATAGTAGAAATAATAAACAAGGTGGTTGTTTAAGCTTTTTCTTTTCGTAGTAGAATCAACCTTTTAATGAAAATTTTGTGTAAAACCCAATATCTAACAAAAACTGATTTGTTCTTATCAATAAATTTGGGGAAACCTTAGTCTTTCTAATTAGGTCTCTGTCCATTTGCTTCCCAATACAGAACCAGCAACTTTGGTGAATACTGGGGCATTCTGTAATTTAATGAATAAGCTCAGAGCCATCAACGATAAAAGCAAGGGCTTAAAAATCTCAATGAAGGGAAAGGTTTTCTAGCCTACTTAATTCAATAAGCAACAAGACCATTATGATTTCATTGTAGTTTCTGGCACACATGGGCATCTCTGCCTCTAGATGTGACCTCTTTGAGGACTAATTTAGGCAGGGTAACTACACAAAAATAAATACCCTGGAAGCAAACTACACATTAGATTGGAATAAGAAAGGATAGAGAAGCCAGTGGTGAGATCATTCCAGAAGCTTAGCTGAAAAGTAGGAAGACCCTAAACTTAAGTATAAACAGAGGTAACAGGAACAAAGAAAGAGATCTTGAAGATTGCTCTAAGAAATTATTGAGGGTGATGCAGGAAAAGTGGAATCAGAGATAAATTTGATGACTTGATCCTCAGTATAAAAAATTGTGATGCCTTAAACAAAATCAAAGTCAAGAAGAAGGGTTATTTGTAATGAAATTTAATAAAAGTTTTAGTATAGAAATCTAAATAAAACTGAAAATATTGTAAGTCATTTGGAGTGCAGAGCCTGCTAAAGCTTAAGAACAGATAAAGAAATGCCCAAGTGAGTAGCTGTTTACATTGGTTTGATTAGAAATCACCTGAGATTCTTAAACAAGACCAATCTGAGCCCTATCCCAGACCATTAAATATTCTTCAGTTTGATTAAGAGCCACATCATTCTCTGGGCATGTGAACCTGAAGTTATCTAGGACATCAACTTTTCTTTCAAAATACTGAAATTATCAGTCCCTTTGCAACATACTGAAATTAGTCCTTTATCAATATATAACTCAGTTATTACAATCCTCCTCAATTTCTCTATGTACAATTCCCTCATTCTGTTATGTTCTTTCACCACCTACTCCAAAATCTTGAATGACACCCTATTGCCTATAGGATGATGTAATAAATCTGTACTTAGCATCCAAGTCTGTGTACAAATCTGACTTCAAACTATCTTTGCACTGTTCTCTAATAAAAATTCACCTAAGCCAAGCCAGGAGTGGTAGCACAAGCATTTAATCCAAGCTATTCAGGAGGCCAAGGCAGGAGGATCACAAGTTCAGGGCCAGCCTATGAAATTTTACAAGACTCTATCCAAAAATAAAAAGGACTGGGTATAGCTTAATGGTAAAATGTTTGCCTAGTTTGATCCCCAGTACAATAATAATAATAATAATAATAATAATAATAATAATAATAATAATAATAATAAAATGTTTGCCTAGTTTGATCCCAGTACAATAATAATAATAATAATAATAATAATAATAACAACAACAACAACAACAATAATGAAAAATAATTCAGCTTGGTTAATCTACCTACTTACTATTGCTCAACACGTGTATTCCTCCTCCTATGTCTCTGTGTTACTGTGCTTGGCCAAATCCTGGTCATTATAACAATAATCTGCCTTTTCTTCAACCATCTAAATTTTATTGATCTTTTTTGATATGGCTGAAACCCTAACCCTTCCATGAACTTTCCAGCTTATTTAAGTGGAACTAATTTACTATGTGTATACTCCTAGAAAACCAAATAATTAATAATGACATTATTTTGGCATATTGCTCTACTTATTATTACTATTTACTTATATTATTTAAATCTTATAATCTAATTTGTATTACTTTTTATTCTCTATGGTACTTTATACCATGTATAACAACAAAGTTTATTAACAGAGCACACAGAATCTCCTGAGCCTTGATAGTGGTTCCATAGGGGATGTGCCCTCTCCAGTAACAAATTCAACAAGCAACAAGACCATTCTGAGAGAGAACCCCTGCCTTTCATAGCATTGAACATTTTAGATCATTCTAAGAAAGATACAAAACCCTTTATTTTTCTGAGAAATAATAGAGGACCCCTGAGCTAGGGGTATGAATACCAGGGCCAGTGTCTGTATACCAAGGGCCCAGGAACAGTGCTAACATCAGCTAAGGATTCTGTTGTTCAGTGGCTAAGCTAGCTTGCTGGTCCTGGGGCAAAGGAAGGATCAGGACTTTGAGCTAAAAACTAATGGCTTATTCCCTTTCAGTCCACCCCCTGACCCTTGGGTTAGCTCATTTGCAACAGGAACCAGCTGGGTGTCCACACCCCCCAGTACTAAGGATTGAACCCAGAATATGCTAGGCAAACACTCTTCCACTGGGTATATCCCATCTCTTTTTGTTTTTTGAGACAGTATTGCTAAGTTGCCCAGGCTGGCCTCAACTTGCAATCCTCCTGTGTCAGCCTCTTAAATAGCTAGAACTATAGGCATACATCACCATACCAGCTCAATTGTATGTTTAAATAATGCTTTCAGTATTCATTGACAGTGCTAAAAGAGACATAACCAGACAAATTCCAAAGCAAACAACATGTTGCCACGTTAGGAAGTGTGGAGCTTACCTGAGTCATTTGGCCTTATATCCAACAAATGGTCCAGAGCTACACAATTATATAATACTATTTGGGCCAAAAATTTGATGCTTATTTGTTAAGAGATAAGAGCCATGCCTTCTCAATTGTTCCCCCCAGGATAGCTGGTTATGGTCAGACCTCTGCTTCAGAGGAGCATATTCAAGAAAAAAGTCCTTGTGCAAAGTAATAAAAGCCTATATCCCTTACACCTGCAGGGAAGCTCTGATGCTGGTAATAAAGACCACAGCTGAAAAGTTCAACAGTGCCCTTTGGGTTTTGAGTCACTACAAAATGTCTCCAAGTTACTTCCAAAGTGTGTAGTATTATATATCCAGGTGGGAAGCAAGAAGAGCCTACCTTTCACATAGGAAGCACCTAGAGTTCTAACCTGTGATCACTGACCTTGTCAATGCTGCATTTTCTATCCACTTCTCATTTATTTTTCCCTGGAGTTAGCATACTGCCAGCATGCTATTAGTTGGACTCAACTGGAGGTCTAAAGTAGAAGTTGAGAGTTTTGTGCCACTTTTCAATAACCCTGATGTTGGGTACACTGGAAGTCTAGATAAGAGTGTTTCTTTTGACTTGAGAAGGTAAAGAGAGTTTTATATAATGTAATTAATAAGAACAGAATTATAGAAGGCCAGGCAAATGAGGACCAGATAACAGTAATTTCTGTGGTGTACCTTGGAGTAGACATCTGGAAGGTACTCTGCAGGCAAATAGGTTGAGGATGACAAATTCAGTATTGTCATAGCTTTGTATTATGTCATTGAGTGAGTACAGAGTTTGTTAATGTCTGTAAGAAAGATGAAGTGAGTTACTTGTATTCCAACCACCCTTGCACCTTCTTTGGTCAGGCACATTTATGCCCAAGTCCATCAATATCTTCTGCAGTGTTCATATGGTCTGTCCTTTTCCTCTGGAACAGAAACTTTAACATGAAACCAGGAGTTGTCATTTTTTCACCAAAAGTGTCCTCCAGATTCGAGGTGCTCTGTGGATATAAGGACTACAGGAAAAATCTCCCACTTTTAAAATAAGCATACAACAAAGATTTAGAGCTCTTTGGAGTAAGAATGTCAAAATTCCCCTTCTTGTGGGTATGGCTAGCAAGTGCCATCAGGAAAGCAGGAGAGAATCCAAATGTATATTCATTTATTCATTTGTAATATGAAAGCCACAACAACCTTTTAGGCATCTATTGAAAATACAAAAGTACTTTACAAAAGTACAAAAGAGGAAAGAAACTTTGAGGTATAATCCTCCATTTCTGCTCCTTGACTTCTGAGTCTAAAGAACTTCACCAAGATTTAAGGACCTATATGAGGTATAAGCAGTTGTTCAAAGTTTAAAGAGCGGAGGAATCCCAGACCAGTCATTGTTGAAGGAGTTGGTGGAGCCATCTTTCAGAATACTATTCTGAAATGTCTCCATCTTAATGGTATGTATATTGTCCGTACATGCAAGAGGCACAGCAATTTCACATCCAAAAAAGGTATATATCATTCATCAGCTTGAGGAAGTGAAATACCCACAAACTAACAAATGCTTTCAGAGTCTCTTTGGTGGAGACTTATACACATACTTACATTTCTAGTGTGAAAGAGCCAAACAGGGTTATTCAGGTTTGAAATGAAGCTGCTGATTACCCCTGCTTGAATCTATTCTTATATAAGAAATGCAGTCTCTTTCTCCAGTAGGGGTGAAACATTGTCATACAGTGTTGTCAGGCCTTATAAATATGGTGGGTTTTGTTAACATACATGGCCAGTAGTTATAGAAGGTACCAGCAGAGGTCACAGTAAATATTTTCAGCTGATATATAGACCTACTTGTTTGGGATTTAAATAACCAGTATTTTCTTGCCAGTTAATGTAGTCTGATAAAGGAATAACTAGAGTTCACACAAAAAAGTCTACATGCAGCTGAGTACAGTGACATATACCTGTAATCCCAGAAACTCAGGAGGTTGATGCAGGAGGATCACAAGTCTTCGACCAGTCTAAGCAATTTAGTGAGACCCTGTCTCAAAATAAAAATAAAATGTTGGGGATGTGGCTCAGTGGTAACACATCCCTGGGTTCAATCCCTAATACTGCACCAAAAAAAAAAAAAGTCCAGAAGTTTTTACAGTGATTATGATTCAGTCTTTCAACTATAAGTAATACTGAACCCAAATCCCAGTAGAAGAACCAGTTTTCCAGAGCTTTTTCAATAAGGATCTATTGTTTTTCAGAATAATAGATACTTAGTCCTGCATTTCTAGCAGTCTCATAAATTTTCGAGGCTCTTCTCCTTTCCAGCATGATGATCTGAGGAGTATGTTTCATGACCTCTTAGAGGGGAAACCAGGAACTCAGCCCCGTCCTTACTCCATTTAGAAGAACTCAGATTTAGAAACAAAGAAGCCTGGCATAAAGAGTTAAATCAAATCATAAAGTAGAGCTAATGACCATGAGTATTCTTGTCTTGATCCCATATTAAGAATCCAGATGATACAACATTCTTTCTTTGGCTGTATTCTTTGCATCCTTACAGGGTTTGTGGGAATGAAGCTTAATAATTCTCCTGTGGACCTTCTCTATCTAATCATCTAATGATTCCATCTCTCCTAGCAATTGCTAGAGCCTATAAACTATTTGATAATCTGTCTCATATGTCTCTTTTTTTTTAAAGAGAGAGAGAGAGAGAAATTTTTTAATATTTACTTATTTATTTTTTTAGTTTTCGGCGGACACAACATCTTTGTTTGTATGTGGTGCTGAGGATTGAACCTGGGCCGCACGCATGCCAGGCGAGCGCACTACCGCTTGAGCCACATCCCCAGCCCACATATGTCTCTTTTTCATAGTCTCAATGGGCCTTTCAAGTTTTGGAATAGAACCACATTCCCACATTCTAAAATTAGGCAACCCCTCAATTTCTGTCTTGTCATTCTTTCTGTTTATGAGCAATATAACATTTATTGATGTGAAGAAGACATCACCAGAACTGTAGTCAATCTATCCTCTTCTTAGTTCCTTCTTTCATTTGGAGTAGAAACCTGTACCACTTATTAGGCTCTCTCTTTCCATTTCCTGCCCTATGATAAAACATGAATGATCTAAAAGAACTATTTCATTTATAACAGTATCTCCCAGGTGAAGAAATAAAATCAAAGTCATTGTCCATTTAGAAAGACCTGCTCTGAATCAGTTATTCAACATTCTCTGTGCTAACATCATGTTGTCTAGTCTGGTCCTCTCAGAACCTGGGTTGTCTTATAATCATACTAACACACCTAGTTGTCTCAGGATAGCTACATCCTCTGTAGATCTAGTTCAGATTACATTCCAAGAGACTCAGGGAAATCACCCCAGTGGGATATGGATTATCATTGTTACTATGCATCCAGACCAGAAACAGAGTGGCAACATATGCCCCAGTACTATTAGTCAACCCAGACTGCTCATTGTTTAACAGGGTCTTGCTTTAAAAGCTGATGAATTTCCTCCTGCTGTTGATCATACTCGGGCTCCTCTGTGCCAGGCTTCACAGCAACTGGCTTCATATCTAAAGTGATAAGTTGCCTCACAAAGAGTGGAGTTTCCCCTGTATTCCCTCCTAACAGGGCATCTGTTATCCTTTTTAGTTCACCCTCCTCCTCAGGACTCATGAAAGTCTTTAAGCTGATTAAGAAATGGGATAGAACCAAATTTCAAACCACTAATCAGCATCTGTAGTTTATCATGTTTCTGCCATCTTCAGGCATAGCTACTGAGATCATTCTAACTCTGCCAAGTGAATTAATCTCTGCCTCTAAGGAAAAATTCTTCCACCCCTGTTTGCTACCTTTCTAGAAAGCCATGACATTAGAAATGACATTTCTGTTGGACACCAGACATTATGGATTTTATCTTGTTAGGGGTGTTGGATGTTTTTAAATTCCTATAAATACTCTTGAGCTTTTTAAACTGAGAAACAGTTAAGTTACTTTGGAAAAGATTGATCCTTTCATATCTTGTATTTAAAATTTGTTAGGCTGAACTAGAACATTACTCAGTCTAGGATAATTATCCCCTGCCACTGAAGCAAGATCCTTCTGAGTAACTAATGCCTATGAATCTTGAGGCTTACCATTCTGGTTGTAGGAACAGCAATATTACCAGCCTGTGTGTACACCTCGCACTGTCACCTATAAACCTTTCACATTGTTTTTTCCCCCCAACCTCTAGTGGGTTACATGTGTACTGATCTTCCTCATCTGAATACTCAAGAGATCCTTCTGCAGATCTCCAGAGTTCTCTCTTTGCAGAATAGACAGCTCTCTGCTTTCCAGAATAGACTCCCCTTTCCTCCCAAGACTCCCCTTAGTCAGTCTGCCAGCCTCTTTCTGGATTCTCCCTCTCTGCGTTGCATGTGGAACCTATCCCAAGGCAATGTTCTGGGGCAATTATAGGGCTTACTGATTTTTTTCAGCTTTGTTATGTGATATCCATTTCTTGCAAACTGTTGTTTCATGTTTTTTTCTGCTTGTGAATTTTTTATAAGTGTAAATCTAGTCCTGTTAGTTTATATTTGTCAGAAATATAAGTGTAATGTATAGGATTTAATTTCAGTTAAAAACTAATTTCAAGAGAGAATGTGAGAACTTTTAAACATATTGAATAAAGTAGTGGATTTTACTTTTATTTATTTATTTAGCTACCAGAGATTGAACAGGGAGGGGCGCTTAATAACTGAGCCACATCCCCAGCCCTTTTTAAATTTTTTTATTTTGAGACAAGGTCTCACTAAATTGCTTAGGGCCTCACTAAGATGCTGAAACTGGCCTTGAACTTGGAATTCTCCTGCCTCAGCATCTGGAGTTGCTGGAATTATAGGCATGCACCACTATACCTAGCTGGATTTATATTTTTAAAGGAATTCCTATAAATTATTTTTATGTGATGGAAAAAAAACATGAACCAGAAGTTCACAAAGCAGAAATAATATTAATAAACCTATGAAAAACTATTCAGCCTTACTAATGATCAGAAATAATGTGACTGAGATTTTCACCTCCTAGATATTGGCAAAGACAAGAAATATTGACAGCATCCAGTTTCGTTGAGGGTGTAGGCAGACAGATGTTCTCATCTGGTATGAGTATATTTTGATCCAGACAGTATAAAGGGCATTTTGACAATATATGTTTAAAACTCTGAAAAGTATGTATCTTAACACTCACTGAGTTTTTCCTCTACATATTTATCCCAAGGAAATAAATCAGAAAAGAAAAGAAAAACAGAAATGCAGATACAAGATCATTCATCAAAATAGAATTGCTAATAATGGTGAAAAATTGAGACCTATTAATGTCTATCAGTAGAAGATTGGCTATTTAAATTATGATGTAACCCATTGAATACTCTGTAGCTATTAAAATTTATATTGACACAGCAAGGTATTTATAGAGTATTATTCAGTAAAACAGGTAGATTAGACTATTCTTTGACAAGATGCCCTCTTTTTAGCTATATAGGCTTAAGGACAGAGAATTTCTGGAAGTTTTATACTAAACTGTCACTCATGATTGTTTCTGTGAAATAGGGCTTTTATTAATTTTCCAATAATGGAAAAATAATATATAAAATGAGAATCTGGAGAGTATTATTAGGTCATCTAGAAAAGGTAATTTAAATATTTATGCATATAATTTCATAAATAATAAAATTTAATTACAATATTGGCTTGACTTGGAATAACTGATTTTCATAACACATTTTGTTTTTGTAGGACTAGAAGAAATTGCAAAAGAAAGAGAAAAACTTAAAAAGGCAGAAAGTATCCAAATCAAAGAAGAAATGTTTGAGACTTCTGGGGATACTTTAAATTGTTCAAATATAGATCACTGTGAGCAAAAGGAAGATCTTAAAGAAAAAGATAACACAAATCTGTTTCTTCAGAAACCTGGCTCTTTTTCCAAATTAAGCAAGCTTTTGGAAGTAGCTAAGATGCCTCCTGAGTCAGACATTGTGACCTCCAAACCAAATGTTAGTGCAAATGGGTGCACACTGTCTTATCAAAATAGTGGAAAACATTCAGTGAGCAGCATTCCATCAACAGCATCACAAAGCAACATGGAGAAGACAGACGCTAATCTGTTTAACACTGGTTCAGGTGGTCCAGGGAAATTCTATAGTCCTCTCCCCAATGACCAATTGTTAAAAACACTGACTGAAAAGAATAGACAATGGTTTAGCCTTTTGCCAAGAACGCCTTGTGATGATACTTCACTTACCCATGCCGATACGTCAACTTCTTTAGTGACTCCTCAGTCTCATCCACCATCCAAGTCACCTTCACCTGCCCCAGCTCCTCTTCTTGGATCATCTTCTCAGAATCCTGTTGGCCTAAATCCATTTGCTGTATCACCTCTTCAGGTTAGTACCATTAACTGAAACTCATTGTGATATTGCTTTCTTTAATCTTTGACCCCATAAAGATTTCACTTAAGAGGAATCAATTGAGTAGTCTGTCATATAGTCTGTCACAGCCTGAAAACTGAAGCAAATCAGAATTTCTGTCCCAAGCTTTATTAGAACTACCAGTTTCTAACCTGTGTTTAAGTCTACTTTATTACTTTTTAACTTATTGTTATGGTGTATCTAAAAGCAAAATAAGAATATGGAATTTAATCTTGCTGTTTCTAATGTATTTAGTTTTCTTCCACCTGTGATAAATGAAAATATTTTTTTTCAAAATTGAAAAATAATTTCAGATTATAGACATTTTCCATAAGTTCTTAATCTACTTTAAAACGTTTTGTTGTTACAGATGAAAAGCGGAGTGTCTATGATGGGACTTCAGTTTTGTGGGTGGTCCACTGGTGTGCTTACTTCCAATATTCCATTTACATCACCTTTACCTACTCTGGGATCAGGGTTGGGATTATCTGAAGGAAATGGTAATTCATTCTTGACTTCCAATGTTGCTTCAAGTAAAAGTGAATCTCCAGTACCTCAGAATGAAAAGGTCTCATCAACTCAACCTGCAGCTGTTGAAGTAGCAAAACCAGTAGATTTTCCTAGTCCAAAACCTATTCCAGAAGGTAGGTACATTAAGATAGCTTATAGACACTTACTTATTTTATTATTTTGGATTCTTATAACTGAATCTCTTGTGAGTTTATATGTAGTTAATAAATCTTTAGATTTGTTTTGTGCCATTATTTCCTATTCAAAATATTTGTAAAAGATCTACATATTTTGACTTAGAAATGCAGTTTGGTTGGTGGAGGATTATTGACCCCGAGGACCTGAAAACTTTGCTCAAGGTGCTACATCTCAGAGGAATCAGAGAAAAGGCATTACAAAAACAAATTCAGAAACACTTGGATTATATTACTCAAGCATGTATCAAGAACAAGGATGGTATGTGCCTAAAAGACTTCTGCTTTCTTGTATAGTTATGACAGTTAATTCTTTTATCCTAAAACATTTTGATATGTCTTAATTCTATTATTGCTAGTTTTTTCAATGTTGTTCAACAGTAACTATTTACATTTCTTAAATAAGTATTTATTATAATTTTTAGCACCTGAACAATATTGTCTCTTAGAAAAAGTGTTTCTCCTTTTTTAGAGTAAACTGCCTGCTTATGATTGTTAAGTTAGATGTACATGATTTTATTCACTTTCTGATCACTGAGGAGAGGAAAATAAAGTGGATTTTAAAATGAATTTCTTTTCAAATGTAGTTGCTATTATTGAATTAAATGAAAATGAAGAAAGCCAGGTAACACGAGATATTGTGGAAAACTGGTCAGTAGAAGAACAAGCAATGGAAATGGACTTGAGTATCCTTCAACAGGTAGAAGATCTAGAAAGGAGAGTTGCATCAGCAAGTTTGCAAGTGAAGGTAAAATTGACTTGGTATAAAATCTGTTTTTTAGGCTAATGGAAGGTAACTAATATTTTTTATATGCCTAATATATGCCAGTTACTATACTAAATGTTTTCACTTTATCTCATTTAATTCTTAAAATAGTCCTGAGTTAATTTTACCCATTTTACAGGTAAGGAACCAGGCTCAGAGTAAGTAACCTGCCAACGGTCATATAAGTAAGTGGCTAAATGTGGATTCAAACTAAATCTGTTTAATCCAGAGCCTACATGCTTTTTACTAGATCTTGTCACCCCCTTAATGGTATTCAGGTATTATTTGTGGTATGGAGTTCTTTACCTCAAGCAAAATTCATTGCTTTCCCTATGATAAATGTAGTGTTCTAAAATAAATCTCATCAAATTCCTACTGTAGTATTTCATATAGGATCAAAATACAAATGTCTTATATGTCAGCCTTTTACTCTATGTAGTTTAAAATGGATATTACCATGTCATAGGCCATGATCAGAAGTGATTAGGCAGAAAGAAAGCTTTACTTTTGTGCAAGAATTTTTGGTCTTGCAAACAGGGATGGAAAGGTTACTTGAATTGATAATAAGGTGTTGTTATCTGTATGAGTAAATGGATAATGAATAAACATGAAAAGCAGAGACATCTGCAGTTTCACAAAATTTAGTCTCTCTAATTTGACTTAATTTCATATTTTATTCAGATTGAGAAATTTGTGGCCTAATACTATCATAATAATTAAAATTTTGTTTCATAATTAGTTTTAAGGACCTTCAAAAAATATAGTTTTCAAGAGGTAAAAAATATCCCTTTTTTGCCACAAACATAGTTATCAATGTTGGGAAGCTAAAATTATTTGCTTAAATTATCATGCTAGCAAACTATATGTCTCCTCCTCCTGAAACTGTAACACAATATAAAAATGCCTCATTCATCTGGCATCTTCAACAAATGAACTCTTCCTCAAAGTTAATTTTCTGCAGAAATGAAAATTATTCCATTTAGTGCCATAATTTTTAACATGTTTGTTGGATCTCTTAGGTTATACGTTTTACTGCCTTCTTAAATTGAGAATAATTAGTGTAATTTAAATTATCTTGGTGACAGGATCATTAGTATGAAGACCAATTATTAGATAATGATTCCCTCAGGAAAGGTGAAAAGGTTTTGCCATTAAACTAAATGTGGTGTACAGGACCTTACTTTCTAAACTATCATACTGCTTCTCTGTTTTTGTTCTCTCTTGTGGTCAGTTACTACTTGCTAGTTAAAATGTTTCCTATTTTTCTCCAGCTTTTTTCCCATCTAATTTGCCAATTCTAATTGACCATCAGTTGGGAAAGCATATCATTAAACTTTTCAAAATTATGTTTGGTCAAAGGGTAGTCCTGAAACATTTTCCTAATGACATACTCAGATTTTGATGCATGGACTTCTTCACATTGCTGGCTGCTTAAATGTTCTTAAGTGGGATTTGCTGTTTAAGTAAGATGTCTTAACATCCTAATAATAAGGACTTCTGAATTATTTTGTATTATTCTAAGAGTTGAATTGTAATTATAGTAGTCTTAAAAAGTCTAAGAATACAAGTGATGAAGACCTGATGAAGTTAACCACAAAACATTGTTTTAACATCTGTAGCGGATTTCATATTTCTTTCTTAAAAATTAGTTATATAAAGCCAGGTGTGATGATACATGTCTGAAATCCCAGCAGCTCAGGAGGCTATGACAGGACGATTGTGAGTTCAAAGCCAGCCTCAGCAAAAGTGAGGCGCTAAGCAACTCAGTGAGACCCTATCTCTAAATAAAATACAAAATCGGGCTGGCGATGTGGCTTAGTGGTCGAGTGCCGAGTGCCCCTGAGTTTTATCCCCAGGAACCTCCCACCCGCTTTGCAAAAAAAAAAAATAGTTATATGTTTAGCCTGGGGAGCTAGTCATTGCAATGGCACAGGTGGTTAAGCAAGTGGCCTTGGTCTACTTAGGTGCATTCATTTCTACAAATATTTTTAATAATTTAATATTTTATATTGTAGAAATATCTGTGAGTCCTAGTCCTAGATCTGTGTTGAGTAAAGAAAATGTCTAATTACTTCCATTTCTCTAAAGACCACCCTTTAGTCTCTTTTAAATCATTTCTTTTATAAGCTAATTAATTCCTTCAGTCATTAGTCCTATGGAATAGTTTCCAGGTTCATGATTCTCTTTTGAATGGCACCAGTATCAATATCTACTTAAAATATTGTATTCATAAATGTATGCAGAGATGTCTAAATGCATGCATGGGAATTTTATTCTCCTTCAGCTGGCATTATACTTCTATTAATGCTATCTGAATTTGTACCACCCTTTTAGCCTCCACATCATACTTTACTTAATAGGCACTGTAACAAAAACCTCTGAGCCTCTTTCAGAATACTTTCAGTGACTTCTGTCACATGTGGTATTTTTGTGATTAGTTGCTTAAACTTCAAAGCTACAATTTGAATTTATCATGATTATATTTTTATTAATTTCATTTGAGTATACTTTTTAGCATATGAATATTTTTATTCATTAACAGTATTAAAATTTCTGCTTATGTGTCTCACAATAGATGGGTTGGGGGTTGGGGGGTGGAGGGAGGAGTGGAGGTTCATAGGATTGGGGTAGGGGGATGGGGAAGAAGGAAGGAAGAATAGGAATGGGAAAGACAGTAGAATGAATCAGACATAACTTTACTGTGTTCATATATGAATACATGACCAGTGTAACTACACATCATGTACAACACAGAATGGGAAGTTATACTCCATGTATGTATGCTATGTTAAAATACATTCTTCTGTCATTGATAACAAAAGAACAAATAAATAAATAAATAAAATTCCTGCATACTTTCACATTACCTGAAGGTCTATAGGAACCAACTAAGTTATTCATAAACAAGAGAAATCAAATGTAGAACCTTTAGGAAGTGGCACTAAGGACCTTTTCTGAAATGACAAGGTCTGTTAATTACCAAATTTTTTGGATATAGTTTTCAACCATCTAGGCTTTTCTAATGCTAGTCTTTTTTTGTCAGTTGCCTTGCAGACATGAAGATATACTATGTTTGCATGGTGTTCTCTATTTAATAATTTCATATCCCTTTCAGAATGTGGGAAGGAAGTTCATTGGACATGAACTATACCTAATGCACTCATGTGTATCATACATAATTCCATCCTTGGTGAGCACTGTACCACTGAGACACACCTGGGCTCCATCCTCTCCTGAATATAAATATCCTATTGAGAAAAAGGGAGAGGCTTAATCCTAATATATAGGATAAAATAATTATCTCTAAAGAGATTTAATTTAAAAGTTTTTTTCTGTTTTTCATTTAATATGCATTTGTTAAATATCAATTTCATATCAGACAGAAGACAACACAAAACTGAATAAAATGTGGTTAGGGTTAACATGACCTAACTTCTGAGGGTTTCTTACCCTCAGAAAGCTTGTATTTAAGAGGAAGGTAAGATATATATACATATTACAGAATCTATTATTAACTTCTAATCATAGAGAAGTACAGAGTAATGCCGAATTTAAAAAATAAAGACTTCTGATGGAGATATGGAAGAGTTCAGGGAAGATTTCATGTAGAAATTGAGTTAAGGTTTTGTCAGAGACTGGAGAATATGTACTAAGAAATGGAACCAACATAAGAGAGCACCAGCATCAGGAAATGTATCATATTGTGAAGCAAGGAATCATGAAATTTGACTGCAGCACAGGATATGTGAATGGGGAAAAAAAAAGGTAGATTGAGGTACTTCAATGCCCTGATAAGATTCAAGACTTTGGGGCTGGGGTTTCAGCTCAGTGGTAGAGCACTTGTCTAGCACATGTGAAGCACTGGGTTCAGTCCTCAGCACAACATAAAAATAAATGTATTGTGTCCATCTACAACTAAAAATATTTTTTTAAAAAAAATCTGAGACTTTGTTAAAAAGTGGGGAATCTTTGAGATTTTGATTCAGAAGATCACTGTAAGTAAACTAAGTTATAAGAGCATTCATTTATTCAATCAATATCTATGTTTTATTTGCCTTCATTATACCAGAGATAAATGAATAAAAACAGGCATAGTCCCTGCCTTCGGGAATTTTAAGGTAGAAAGAAATTATTCAGTAGTAATGCTACTATAAAATTGACCTGAGGAGACTAAAGAGCATCATATGGTCCTATGTGAGCATGTAATGGGGTCTTACTTCCAGAAGGATGTCAGGGAAGAATTCCCCTCACGGGATTTTCATGTTAAAGCAAATTTTTGAAAGCTGCAGATGAGTACATTAAAAACTAGTTAAAAAAAAAACAGGGTAAAGCTATAATGACAAAGGTTTATGTAAAGCCCCTGCAACTAAAGGAAAATGTTGAGTATAAGGACCTGCATAGAAGAGTAGTGGATAGTAGGAAAACAGAAAGCAAAGTTCAAAGACCACTGAGACATTTCCATTTAAGTAGGCCCATGAAATTAATAAGTATATTTGTCTAAAATCTTTTGGAATACTTTGCTGATTTTTATTATACCTTTCATAATATCAAAAGTAGAAGATTTTCTTTTTCAATTTTTCTTTTTTCTTGTCCTTTTTTCTTTTCTTTTAGTTTTTTTTATTTTTTTGTTCTTGTTTTAACCTAGCATTAGGAAACCTGAGGTTAAAAACTTTTAGTAAAGATCCTTGATATCTGCCGGTGTCTGCTGCTGTATTTTTAATAAAGGTAATTCACCCATCAGGCATTTTTTAAGAAGAAACCATAATGACATTATTTTCTTGATATGTAGGGTTGGATATGTCCAGAGCCTGCATCAGAAAGGGAGGACTTGGTATATTTTGAACATAAATCATTTACTAAATTGTGCAAGGAGCATGATGGAGAACTTACTGGAGAAGAAGAAAACAGTGTAAATGCACTAGAACGGAAGAGTGACAACCCCCTAGATATAGCTGTAACCAGGCTGGCTGATTTGGAGCGGAACATTGAAAGAAGGTATCTGAAGAGCCCCTTAAGTACCACCATTCAGATCAAACTGGATAATGTGGGCACAGTTACTGTCCCTGCTCCTGCACCATCCATTAGTGGTGATGGTGACGGGTAGGTTATTGAGATTAACTTGAAAAATTATTGTGCTTCTTTGCTAAATGGAGCCTATTTTCTATTGCCTGTTATCTATGTATCTTCTTGTATGTCTGTGGTCCATATGGATCATGCTATTTGCATGGTGCTTTGTAAAAACATTTTTTTTTGTTATGTGCATTGATAATCCTGCAAAGTGATCTTACATTTACCTGGTTGTGACTAAGCTTTAAGGCACGTAGCCACAGTCTGTGCACTACATCAAATTTAGTTGCTTAAACTTTATACTTATTGGCTGTTACATGTTTTTGTCATTGCTTGGCTTTCAGTGTGATGATTGTTTCACATTCAGTGATCATAAATGTGGATATGACCTACTTAATTTTTCTATATTTCAATGCAGAATTGAAGAGGATATTGCTCCAGGGCTCAGGGTATGGAGAAGGGCATTATCAGAAGCTCGCAGTGCTGCACAGGTAGCACTGTGCATTCAGCAATTACAGAAATCAATAGCATGGGAAAAATCAATTATGAAAGTTGTAAGTGTTTTTATTTAAGAAATACTATAACTAATTTACTTTGTCCTGTTTTTTTCCAACCTCCAGATCTTAATTTTATATTAGCTACTGTCACAATAATTTATGCTGTACTAGAGAGTTTGTCTAATTCTTAAATACCATATAAAAATTTAATAATTTCCTCCTTGAGTTTTTGAAGGAACCTACTAAATTTATTGCCTTTGATTTTTTGAAATCTTGCTTCTGCCTCCTTTTGATGTTGTTTATAATTCTAACTTAAGTTGTTTTCTACATTCTGCTGGTATCACTCAGTTGTTAATCTAAATAATTTTGAAGGTCCTTTCACTCTTGTCAACATTCCAGTTGCTAACATTACCTATAACTACTGCATTCCTAAAATGTTTTATTTTTCTATCAGTTTTCATATCTTTAATGCTAAAAAGTCCTCAGATAAATAAATCCAAAATGAACACATCTCTAATTTCAGTTATGTGTTTGAATCTAATATAGTTATATGGAGAGTATATCTTTTAGTCTTTCCTACCGTGATTAAAACTGGTTTTTCACTTTCTATGTACAATTTCAATTAGTTATTATTAGCTCAATTAATTATTGTCCTATAGTAAGCCTCTACTTTGTCCCAGGCTCCAAAATGCTGTGTATTCAAAAGATTTATATTCTGAAGTGAGACTTATTTTTAACCATGTATAAGTGTCCCTCTTGTCTACTTTCTATATCATATACAGAATTATCTAATATATGTACACTTTTATGAATCACTTTAACATTTACTTTTGAACTTGCTTTAAAATTTAAACATTTGAAATTTGTTTTCATGAATGGTTGAAAGTAAAATTCCTTTACTTAAACAGTCATTTCCCAAAGGAAAGATCCTTAAATAATTTATCTTTCTTTCATTCATTTTTAGCTCTATGCTTAGACTTACTCAAGGCCTAATACATTTTATACAGATACATTTTTCTTCTATGTGTGGTTTTTCTTTTTCTTTTTTACTTCTTCCTAACTTCCTAACATGTAATGGAATTTGTAAAATATGCTCAAATTTAGGTCTTTCTCAACCAAATTTGAATACACTATAAGTTTTAAGATATTGTTCAGTTCATCTGACAGCATTTATACTGGGTAAAAATATTTTTTCTTCTAAAAATTATTATTAAAATGAGTTTTAAAGTCACGTTGGACAAATGTATATGCTGAAATATAGGTGATAATTATCAAAAAGATTGAGTTTTACATCAAAATGAAACTTGTAGATTTTTTTTTCTATCCACACCAAAATAATAATCATGATATGCTGTAATTTTGCTGTAAACCTAAACAAATAAAATCTGTTCTTATATTACTTACTTTTTACAATCTAAAGCATTCCTTCCATTTTCACAAATTCATTAACCTTACCTATGTTATTAACATGCTTTTATCATTTAACTCTACTTCTCATAATCCTCAATTTGGAAAAAAATGTCTAATAATACTTTATTTGCAAGGTGGTGCTGCAGCTCAGTGGAATAACACTTGCCTAAACAAGGTCTTGGGTTTGACTCCCCAGCACTGCAAAAAGATAGGAAGGAAAGAAGGAAGGAAGGAAGGGAGGAAGGGAGGGAGGGAGGGAGAGGAGGGAGGAAAGGACAGGAAAGGGGAAAGGGAAAGGGAAGGAAAGGAAAGGTAAGATTAAAAACATTATTTGCTATGGAACTGCTTTTAAAAGAAGGTGAGAATTTCGTATTTAAAGATTAACAAGCCAGTTGCAGTAGTGCATACCTGTAACTCCAGCTACTTGGGAGGCCAAAGCGGGAAGATGGCAAGTTTGAGGCTAGCTTTAGCAGCTCAGTAAGACCCTCACAATAAAAAAATAAATAAAAAGGATGGGGGATGTATCTCAGTGGTAGAGCCTCCCTGGGTTCAATCCCCAGTACAAAAGAAAAAAATTAATAAGCACTATATAATCTTAAATTAAAGAGGTAACAGTGCCTATAATAGTTCTCATAATAAATTCAAGTAACATGTTGACGTGTTCAGTACCTTTAGAAATGCTCTCTTAGCCAGAGACCTAGCTTACCAGGAAAGAAGGAGTTGTCAATTTGCTGCCCACAATATGCTATTGTTGATGTTAAATAATAGGCAACATCCACTATTTTTAACTCTTAATAACAGGTATTCAAACCAAATATTAATACATTTTTCCTCTAACATTGTGAGTTGTTACTGATTTTTCAAAACTTATTTTATTTGCTTATTTTTGTATGTGGTGCTAAGGATTGAACCCAGTGTCTCATACAGCTAGGCAAGTGCTCTGCCACTGAGCCACAACCCCAGCACTCACTCTTTTCTTTAAATGTATCAAAATTAATTTTAAATCACAAACATGAGAGGTAAAACAGACTTTACAATATCTTTAGTTATCTATTGTAGAAAGCAGAATTGATGCATCATCATGAAATCTGATTTTTTAATATTATTATAGGGATTTAAATATAATCTTTAGAATTTCTCAGTGATATTTCTGTTTCTACAATAGAGGTTTTAAAGATGTAACTCATTTTGCAAAATAACTAACCCCATCTTATAGTATTTAGTGATAATAGTATTAGGAAGTTCATAAAAAAAGATCCTTATTGGGCTGGGGATGTGACTCAAGTGGTAGCGCACTCGCCTAGCTAGCATGGTGAGGCACTGGGTTCGATTCTCAGCATCTCTAAAAATAAATAAAGATATTGTGTCTACCTAAAAATAAATATTAAAAAAAAGATACTTATTGAAATATGAAACTCAACTGCTTTTGCTGCTAATTTTAATATTACATATACAGTAGATGTATTGGATAGATATTTGTTAGCCTGAATAGTATGTATTTTGATAAGGTTATTAAGCTATCATTGTTATACATATTGACTATTTTGGACTTTCCAAGACAGATGTAATAATAAATAATAATTAAACAATTAATAAGTAAACAAACCAAGTTTAAGGTTATATAAATAGTTAACTTTAAATTAGTATAAATGAAATTCATCTTAAATGTTTTCATTTTTTAAAATATTAATTGCAGGACACTTTCAACTATGACTGGAATTTGAAGTAAACATCAAAAAAAATTTAGTGCTTACTATTTTTTTGTTTTTACTTGACTAACTTTTCTTCTTTTCCTTTGTGAAACTTGCTATACAAAATATGTATGCATGGAAGAAAATCTCTTAGTAATAAAAGATTTTTTCAATAAAGAAGAAATGATTATATTGTGGGTTCTAAAAAACAAATCATGACCTCTTAAATTCTTTAATATATTCTATCTATATTTTCTTTTGAAATCATTTCATAAAATTAATTTTCTACTCGTGTGGCATATGTTTGATTTCGGTCAATTTTCCAACTTTCCTGGTTTAGGCACATTTTTTAGTGAATCACAAGACATAGGTGGATAAAGCCTAGGGATATCTTTTATTATTGTATATAATTATATACTAATACAAGTTTCTTAATCTTGATCTTCAAAATTAACTCTTATTTCTTTCTCAGAATTTCATGAGGATGCTAAGATAAGCGAAAAATGAAACACATTTTAAAAACACCATGTATTAAAGCTATTCATTGCTTTATGTGCTCTAATGTCATGTTAATATTTCATATGTTAATGTATACATGCTTCTGAAGTGTGTGCAGGCATTCAACTTCTAGCTTTGTTCTTTGCAGTGTACCTGAAATGTGCATTGACCCCAATAGAACTGCTCACCCCGTCATGTGGTCCATATCTGTGTAACGAGAGATACATAGATGTGTATGGCTATTGTATATTTGTTAGCAAGCGGAATGTTCATTACTAATATAAATGAGAAATTATGGTGTATATAACATCCCAGTAGCTATTATTCATAGCAGAGGGTTAATTCTAAATAATTTTTCATATATTATAGTACTGCCAAATATGTCGAAAAGGAGATAATGAAGAACTACTTCTCCTTTGTGATGGCTGTGACAAAGGCTGTCATACCTACTGCCATAGACCCAAGATTACAACTATACCAGATGGGGACTGGTTCTGTCCAGCTTGCATTGCTAAGGTAAGATTGATGTAGAACTAAACTTTTTAATAACAAGATCGAAATGCAGACTTTTATGGCAGTTTCATACCATAAATTCACCATCTTAACAATTCAGTGGTTTTTATTGTACTCACAAAGTTGTACAAATGCCACCACTAATTCAGAACATTTTCATAACCCCAGAAAGAACCCTTTGTACCCGTTAACAGGAACTTCCCGTACCTCTCTACCCCTAGTATTTGGTAATCCCTATTTCTTATGGATTTATCTATTCTGGTCATTACATATAAATTTAATCATACAATATACGGCCTTTAGTGTTTGGCTTCTTTCACTTACCACAATGTTTTTTTTTTAAAGTTCATCGATTACTTACTTCATTTTTAGACATAAGTATTATTCCATTGTATGGTTTTACTACATTTTGTTTATCCATTCATCAGTTGATGGTGGTCTCCACCTTATGGCTGCTACGAATAGTCTGCTTTGAACATTCACATGCAAGATTTTGCTTGAATATGTGTTTTTGGTTCTTTTGGGTATAAACCTAAAAGTAGAATTGCTAGATCTTATGGTAATAAGCATCTGTGTTTAACATAATTTTCTAGTCACATTTGAAATAGAAACCTGTGAACTCTCGTACCAATTAAGAGAGAAGCAATACAATAAAAGAGAAAGAAATGGGTTTGGTAATTAAAAGGTAAAGGAGTAAGAAATTTTATGGATCAACATATATTCAAGGTCACACTTTTTGTTAGGTATTCTCTATCCCCCAGTCACTGTTCCCCAAGTTTAAGTTATTGACTACTGCCTCTCCAAAGACTGAAGTCCAAATTTCCATTTGTCTATTGTACCCTTTCTTTCCAGTTCACTCCCTCTAGTCCTCCAGTAATCCTTTGATCTCACTTGAACCTTCAATATATTTATCTAAGACCTTTTCACTCTCTTCTCCCTTCATGTCCTCTCTTTCCACCTAATCTGACTTAAGTCAATATTCCATTATCATAATCTACATATTTTATTATAAATCATTGAATTTACTGTTTGCTTCTCTCTCACTTTATGAAATAAACTATTATTCTAGTTAATCCAACTCTGTCTTTTCTAGCACCTATTAGTTATAAGAAAAATGCTGATATGAACATTCGTACACGTTTTTGCCTGAAATACAAAATGCAGCCCTTTAAATACAAGGTGCTAATCAGGCCTTTAATAATGTCTGATGATTTATTTCCAGTTTTGTTCCCTCCATCCATTCTGAGATAATGATCTTATTTCTCATTCCACTGAGAAAATGGAAGCCTTTGGAAGAAAACCACATGTATCATCCTTCAGCATCAGGGTTCATATCCTTACCTTCTCTCCTGTTGCCCTTAGCTTCTGGTGCTCCTAACTGAGCCAGTTTCCTTACTCATGCCTCAGGGGCCATCCCTCTTACCTCCTTAGGTACATTACTCCAGAACTACTCTTCTCCCTTTACATCTTTAGTTTCTCCTCTCCACCTGCTTCATCTCACCTATCTATTGACATATCCTACTTTTTCTCTCATCTTAAGAAAAACCTTCTGCTTTCACTTCTCCCTTGATCCACTTCCCTTGTCTCTCTCATTCCCTTTACACAGAAAATTTCTTGGAAAGTTTTCTGTTCTGATTCTCTACACTTGATCTTAGCCAAAAGGCCAAGGAACAATGCCCCAATTTCAAACCCCAGTTCACTCTTGAACTTATTCTAGTCAATTCCACAGCTTCTCCAAAATAGCTCTTATCATGGCCACAAATTTGATCAGTGCTTAGCTTATGTGACCTGTCAGTTACATGTGAATACAGTTGAACAGTCCTTCATTCTTTTGAAACACTGTTTTTCACTTCTCAGATTCCATACTTGCCAGGTTTTATTCCTCCTTTTGTTCCTTCTCAATCTTTGCTGATTTTTTTCCCACCTGCTTGATCTGATCTCAACTTGGGGCTATCATCTGTAAAATGAGATTATATCTACTTTGTAGGAATTTGTGAGGATAAAATAAGATCATGTGTGGGAAAGTTTTTTTTTAATAAATGTAGAGTTCTGTAAAGTGTTTATAGTAAATTTTTATTATATTTTAGACCATGTTTTATAAGTGCTTAAGTGGCATGTTATTCAATAGTAGTTGTTTTTTGACTTCTTATTACTTGATCATTTTTGTCATAAATAATTAAATGTAGTTCAACAGTAATCTTCACTGGCTGTACATAAATGACTTTTAGCTTCATAACTGTCAAGTTATAGAAAATCTACTCAATATTTTATGTATTAAAGATAAATGTTTTTAAGTCTTGTTGGTATCACTTAGTAGGCTGTTGGAGGTTTTTTTTTCCTAATAAAATTTCTTAAATTACAGTTCTGGCTATCATTCAGAGTGGTGTTACATTATTAATAGGCATATTATCTCATCCAAGTCTTTGGTGTGAATGCAGCTTTCTAGACTTTTGCTTTTGTTCTTGTTTTTGTTTTTTAAATGCAGTAAACTATACATTATATTTCTTATGACAAAAAAACAGGATTCTGATCATCTGTTTTTGATGTGTGAGGAAAAGTTCATTTTAAAAATATCTTTCCATTTAATTCATAATTAAGTGCAAATATTCATACTGTACATCTTGCCCTCAAATGGTTATTTCTGCCTATAACAGGGTTAGCTATTTTTATACTCTGTGTATATATTTATTTATGTATAAATGTGATCACAGGATCATGGAATCAAAGGATGTGTGAATACACACACACAGACTCATACTAAAAGTTTCAAACTATAGTGCCTACAAAAACCAAGTAAATAGCAGAAGAGTTTTTTGGACCCTTAGTGTGGGCACTGTGACAAAGTCATGTTCCCATTTAAATGTAATAGTATTCACTCAACTCCCGCCATTTTTTATCATGTAGAAACATGAGCCCAGTCTTATAGGATCTTCTCATAATTCAGGAGATGTCAAGATTTTTATGTATGTCCTCCCAAATTTAATGTTGGAAACAAATTCAGAATTCTTACAAGCATTCTATAAGCCAAATAGCATATGCTGTGGGCTGTTTCAGTTTGAGCCATCATTTCACAACTTCTACTATATAAATATACAAATATAACAGATATGCACCTTTGAACACTTAATCTGATAGGTTTTTTCTAAGACCTATTGAAGTTCCTCTTTGAATTTTGGTTCTTGCAAGAAAGGAAAGGAGGGATCTGCGTCTAAGAACAGTTGTATTGTTAAAAGAGTCCTTTTTTCATCTGTAAATCCCTTTCAGTTAGTGACCTAGTCTAAAGGATACTTGTGATAAGTTCTATTCTAATTTTAAGAATTCTTCAGATAAATAGGCTTTTCATGCTTTATTAATAAGGTTTTATATTATGGGAGAAATTCACAGATCTCTCTTGAAAATAATAGAAATAACCTTTAGGTCAGGATTAATATTTCTTAATATAGAAAGTCTATAAACAATTTTTTACACTTCATTTACTTTTTAAAAATTCTAGGCAAGTGGTCAAACTATAAAAATCAAAAAACTTAACGTCAAAGGAAAAAAGTCTAATGAATCGAAGAAAGGCAAGAAAGTAACTTTAACAGGGGATACTGAAGATGAAGACTCTGCATCTACAAGTAGTTCACTAAAAAGAGGAAACAAAGACCTCAAAAAAAGAAAAATGGAGGAAAATACTTCTATTAACTTATCAAAACAAGAAAGTTTTTCTTCTGTTAAGAAACCCAAAAGAGATGATTCTAAGGACCTAGCTCTTTGCAGGTATTATTTCAATTTTCATGTATTATGTAACATCCCATTTTATTTGTTTTAGAAACATTTTTACCACATTAAAGATTACTTTCTAAAATTTTATAAATATAAAAATGTATAGTATAAGTGTAAGGCTATATTATCTTTTTTAATATATTTGCATTGACTTATTCCTTTTAAAAGAGAGCAGAAAGAGACTACTGGGTGTGATAGCACACCCCTATAGTCCCAGTGGCTCCGGAAGCTGAGGCAAGAGGATTTCGAGTCCAAAGCCAGCCCCATCAACTTATCGAGGCCCTAAGCAACTCAGCAAGACCCTGTCTCTAAATAAAATACAAAAAAGGGCTAGGATGTGGCTCAGTGGTTAAATCCCTAGTACCAAAAATAATGGTAATAAAAACATAATTCTAAAGTATAGATACTGATTGCAAATATCATTTTCTTTAGTATGATCCTGACTGAAATGGAAACTCATGAGGATGCTTGGCCTTTCCTACTTCCTGTAAACTTGAAACTTGTACCTGGTTATAAGAAAGTTATTAAGAAACCTATGGACTTTTCCACAATTAGAGAGAAACTGAGTAACGGACAGTAAGTAAATCATTTCAGTTCAATAAATATTTATCAAATCCCCAATATGTGCTGTACATTTTCCTAGAGAGTCAAAGACATTTTACTTAATAGCAAACATACAAATCCCACTTTTAGAGGGACTTATGTTTGGCTAGGGTAGTTAGATATGAAAAACAAGTCAATTAAAATTATTTAAGGAATAAAAACAGTGTGATAAACCCATTTTTTGACAACAAACCAGACTAGGGGGGAAGGAAAAAGGTCAGAGGAACCTTTAAAAGTAACATATAAACTAGAGTTTGTATTGTACATTAATAGAATATTATCACCATCTCATGTGGATTTAACAAAATTAATATTTCATATTATTACCATATAGAAAGAGATCATTGGCAATTTTAAAAATTAAAAGTGTTATAAGTTGTTGGAGAATATTGAAAATCCATCTATGGGTATATAAGAAAATCTTCTCCTTTATTTTATGTTCTGCTTTCATTCTATCCCAAAAATAAAGTGACTTCCTAGCCTTAGTTAATGATCTTTGTCAGACCATCTCAAAATTGCTCCAGAGAGTTACCACTTAATTAGTGTAATTTAGATGGTTTAGGACAGTGTCCCACTTTGGAGCCACAAAAATGAGGATGTTCACTTGCAGAACAAAGACATTCCATGTGAGAATGGCCAGGATCCCCAGAGCTGTATTCTTTGGCCTATTTTCCCCTTGCTTTCTTTATTCCTACATACCAGATTAGCTTAATGTAGCTATGCCCATTACTTCAGGTGAAGTCAGAAAAAAAAATATGTAGAAATAAGGAAATATACATTGAAAAAATAAATATATAATATATATATATATATATCAATTATATTATTTTGTTTTTACTATACTATATATGGTATAGTTTTTCCATAACATTCTTTTGGTGGATATCACTGTGCTTGTGGATTTATATTCCACTTAGAAGAATTGAGTAGAATTTAAAACGTTCAATATCCCTCTCACATCAAGTGATTTGCTGGATTGAACAAATGACTGTAGTAGTTTATTTTGAGGACAAAATAACTGTCTTTCAAAGAATTATATTTGCTTTGTTTTACTTTTTTTAAAAAAATTACAGAAGGGATATTCCCAAACACAGGAAACATTGAAAACCATTAAATTGTTGGTTTTAAGATGAACCAAACAGCAGAAATTGTTGTCTAGAGATGGCTCTTTCTGTCTGCCAAAAAATCAGATAAGTCTTCACTTCAGTAGTACAATGGAATTTATAATTAATACAGCCAGGCCAGAGATCTACATGTGAAAACTTAATAAGTGATTAACTCTTGATTCATGATCTTCCAATTCCTGGATGGAAGATCAGCCTAAAACTCAAAATATCCAAAACAAACAGGCTTAGAAATTGACACAAAATAACCAACAAGGCTACAAAATCAAACTGGCTTTTGAGAATGAGTCCTGGAAAATGTCAGAAGTATAATCCTATTTGTGATGACAGCTGTGTGAGAGGTGAAATTCTGTGGATTCAGGCTCTCCTAACTTCATGTTGTTCGATTAAACCCAAAGTAATGAGTTGGAATCAAAACTCACAAACTATTTCAAACTTTTAGACAGTTCATAGAACACAGGGAAGGAAATATCTGCTCTAATGAATTTTTCTGGGTTCTGTTAGCTTTCCCATCCTTTTCTAAAGAAAAGGTACAAATAGAGTGTTGCACTCTTTTTTAACTATTGTTTATTATTAGTATAATTCTCTACTGGATTCTGGTCTCCTTTACATTAATTATTAACTTTTTCTTACATAAGAAAGAGTGTAAAGGAGAGTAATATTCCTCAAAGTAACTTTAAAATATTTTATAAAAGTCATTTCCACACATTGAATTACATAAAATATCCAAAATAGGTAAATCTATAGAGACAGCAAGACTAGTGCTTGCCAAGGACTAGGGGAAGGAGCAACAGAGCATAACTGCTTATTGGTATAATTTTTCCTTCTAGAATGATGATATTGTTTTGGAAATAGAAGTGATGGTAGCATAGTGTCATAACTATTAAATACTACTGAGTTATCCACTTCAAAATGACTTATTTGGTGTTGTATAAATTTCTTTACCTCAAGTTTTAGAAAAGTATATAATCCCCAGAAAAAGAAGAAAATGAATGAAGTTACATAAGGGCTGACTTCAGTCTTCTTTAGCATATCAGAGATAAATAAATTTTATTTCTTTCAGTATGGAACATATTAGGAAGAGAGAGTGAAATGTTGTACAAGGTATTTTATGAAAGAAATAGAAAGCCACTTTTACATGGCCTCAGAGCTTTAGTGGCTCATAGGGTATTTATAATGGTTAAATTATTTTAGTATCCAGCTTGTTGTAGATTATAATTAATATAATATTTAAATTTCCAAAAGCATTCTTCCAAAATGTATTGAATTGGCCAGAGATGGCTGCAAGTGACTACTTATTTCTCACTAATGAGTTTAGTCAGATACATTTATTTTTCTGTTCTCATCTCAGTATTCTTGCAAAGAAAGAGAATTGAGCTTATCCTACTAGAAAAGCCCTGAAGTCATAGTATCTCTTTATCTTATTAGAGAGCAGTCGCTCATAATATTACCTCTGGTAAAGAGAGAGCACATGGATTTGGGGTTTTTTTTTCTTTGGGTGGTTTTTTTGTTTTTGTTTTTGTTTTTGCTTGTTTTGGTTCATCATACAGTATTCTCCCCTTCCATGTTTGGGCAAACCATGGATAATACTATGCTTTTTTTTATACATACAACTCATGATAAAATTTAACATATAAATTAGACACTAAGAAATCAACAACAATAATAATAGAACAATTTTAACAATATTCTATAATAGAAGTTATGTTAATATACACTTGCTCTTTCTCTCCCTCTGGAATTTACCATTTAATGTTTAACACTTTTGACCATGGCTAACTGAAACCACAGAAAGTGAAACTGGGTGGTAGTTTCACTTCCATCACTGGATGGTAGTAGGAGTAGGGTGCTCCAGTGCTTGAGCAAAAGATCATATTTGAAAAGAGAAGAGAAATGGGGAAGATTTAGCCCAAAGTAGCACAACCTAGAATTGTACAGCATAAGAAGCATTTACATAATTTTTCACTGCAACTGAACCCATTTGAATGTGGATAACAGAATACACAAGTGAATACTGTTGGTCAAAGGAATCAATAAACTAGTCAGGTAGGAGGACTTCTGTAACAGAATTGTGACACAAGTCAAACAGGAAATGGGATGTAGGGGAATTACCAGTTAATTGAAAAATATCTTGATCTTAAGGGAAATCTGGGTGGGTTTTTTTTCCATTTAATCTGTATATAAACAAGTATAGTTAAATGTTACATTCATAAGAGTGTTTACATATTTTTGTATCAGTTGAAATAGTTATACTAAACTGCCTTTTTCCTTTCAGTTTTCTTGTTTTACATCTTTTTTTAACCATTTCATTTGCTTACAGAACAAAACTAATGAAACCAGTCTCTAATTATGTGTTTTCTTACAGGTATCCAAACCTTGAAACCTTTGCTGTAGATGTCAGGCTTGTTTTTGACAACTGTGAAACATTTAATGAAGATGATTCTGATATAGGCAGAGCTGGCCACAATATGAGGAAATATTTTGAAAAAAAATGGACAGATACTTTCAAAGTGAGCTGAAGTTATAATACTCTCTTTATTTTTTTTCCTTTTAAACAAAGACAAATGAGACCAGCAATGTGAACTGTATTTACATAAATGTGCAAGGCACATACAAAATGACTTTTTTTTTTCCTTAAAATAAGTATCAGAAAATATCAGAAGATATACCATTTTTAAAGGCTTCACTCCTATGATAACCAAAACCTTTGGTTATTGGTTTGTGTGATTTATCAGCTAATTTAGGTAGAACAGGGAAGCACACCCAAAGAATTTTCAAAGGAAAGGGTGTTATAGTGCAATAGCAGTTAAAATATATCAAATCGCACTGAATATTCAACACCAGAGCTCTAATGTGGGAAATGGTTCTCCTTTCCCTCTCAATAAATATCTATTTTTCATTTTTTTTACTTTGTAGTTTATTTTTTAGTGAATGTATTTAATTTTATGAATTATTTATGATTAAACCACATCCAGAATCTTCGTTTTCTGTGAAAAGGAAGAACTAGAAAATTGCTTTAAATCTTGAAAATACAACAAGGAATGTTTTAAAATATAAAACAAAGCCAAGTTAAACTGTTTACACTGATGTGCTATAAAAGCACCAAAAATAAACTTTACTGTAGAGTTACAAGTACATTTATATATATATATACATATATATATATATGTTGCTGCATCACTTGTGTAGTTAAATTGTATTTCAAGACAGTGAAAAATATTGACATGTATATACTGTTCATTATTGTTTATATTAAGTCTTGTTTTAAATATGTATTATGTGTATATATTGTTTGCAGACATTATTGTTTATGCCTTAGAAGGACTGTAGCATCTTATTTTAGTCTGAAGGTGATGATAGCTATACAGCTTGTACAGTAATTATCCTCTACCAACACTGTGGCGTCTCCCTAATCTTGGTAGTGCCTGCCTTTGAAACAGGGTGTAGGGGATATTAGTTTTCCATTTTTCTATTTTGTTATATAATTTTAAGCCACCAGGGCCTAAATTAAAGTATAATCATTTGTATCCATGTGGAATAAAATCGTGACAATTTCCTACACACACAGTATTTTTTCATAGAGACATTTCCCTCCCATTTGCCTTGCCTCAGAAATAAATTTAAAAGACATTTGTAACCACTGTGTTTTATCTACTGTGTGTTGTGGTGGCCTGTTGGAGGCAAATAGATCAGAATTTTTTTTGTACTTATGTAAGAGTACTTGAAGTTTTATTTAAAATAAAATGTTGTGGAAAAGGTAGCATTCTTTTTTTTTTTAGGAGTGTTATTTTTCACTATGTGTGGCACGAATACAATAAAAAAAATCTTTTACAAACTATTTTTTTTTTTTTAGTTTTTCTTAATGAACTTGAAAATACATTGGTTTCAAAAAGCTAGTTAATTTAAATTTTGATTTTACAGAGTCCTACAGGAGGACCAGAGTGTGGAGTGTGGTTCAGAGAGCACTGGGCTGGGTGAAAGTAGATGGGTATACATAGACCCTTTGAGTTTCATGAAGCTGTAAACCTTTCTTGACCTTGTTTTATTTCTTGTTTCACATTTTCAATATGAAATATTAGCATACATTTTTAAGATCTTGTTCTAAAATGAGAAATATCTCTATTAACACTGTCTTATTCAGTCATAAGAAAAATTGATTATATAAGCTAGTATAATAACCCATGAGACACAAATTTAGTCATTCAAGAAATAGAACTGATGCTTTTGCTGGGCCTTCTGCTGGACATCAGGGAATCATTGGTAATAAGACAGGACCTGTCCTCAGGAAGTTTACAGCCTTATGAAGCGGACCTTAGATAATGTCCACTTCTTTTTTATTTCATTGCAGTGATGGGTATCACCTGTGCTCACTAGGCAGGTGCTCTTCACTGAGCTACATCCCCAGCTCAGAAGTAGTCTTCACTGCTATTAATAGTGAAGAAAATATAAAAATTTCGAAGAAAATGTCCCCTACTTGAAAATGCTTCAAAGCAGAGAGTAATTCCCAGAATCCTGAGATTGTTTGTGAAGACTAATATGAAAATCAGCTGTTATTATATAAAGATGTCTGTTTCAGTTAAGCAAATATTGCAGTGATGCCTTGAGGGGCTAGTGCTTAAACAAAAATAACCATGTGGAACAGAGAACAAGGTGGCTCTGTGAATAAAATATCTGGTTTTAATTCTTATAGTTCTTAAAGTATAGGTTTTAGTTCTGACAGGGATTACATGGGGATTCTTCTTTATAAAGTTTTTTATTGTTGTTGTTTGGGGGTTTTTTATTTGTTTTTTTTTTCCTTATAGGTCATACATGCTTATTAATTTGTATTGGGTAATACATAAGGAACGTGATAATAACATGTCTGGTGAGAAAAATGCTTAAATACATATACAAATAAATTTCTAAGAATAGTAATTTTCTTTTAAAAATAAATAAGGAAAGCTTGGTTAAACACTGGCTACTTTGGATTGATACCTTCATTGTTGTAACTAAGGAGAGGTAGCTATTGAAGTAGTAGTGGGCATTGACCCAAAAGCACTGCAGCTAGGTGACAGTTTTTACCATATGCCCATGGGTCACTTGTTATGTCAATGACTCAGTGTACTCATGGTGCCAAAGGTTGGGCTTATTCTCTTTGATTCTTTTTTTCACAAAACTTACATTAATTGCAAACAAACAGATGTGGGGGGGGAGAAAATTGTTAGAAAAGTACAACATATAAGGTTAAGAATTTTAGAATGTCTTACTTTCTGCCCTAATGGCAGCATACTAGCAACAATAAATGGTTCCTATTGCTTCCTGGAGTATTTAGGACTTATTCCCCATAAAAACAATATTATTGTACTGCAGTTAAAGAAATCCTAACAATTGTGCATACATAATTGCAAGAATGCACAACATATTTTCGTTAAGTTAATTAGGATTTAACTAGAACCTTTTTGGTTTTAATCTAAATGCCCTGTAATTTGTTTTAAAAAAAACTGGCATACCTTCAAATTTAGATTTAGATTATCTCTCAAAGGAGTGACTAGAATCCACTATTATTAAACCCAAGAAGAAAGAAGAAGCAATATATATAGGCAGAATATTAGTTGTTAACAGCAGTGAACATTAAATAGGTAAAAATTAATAAGTCCAATCTAGGGATTCTGAGAATTACAGAATTACTCTCTGCTTTGAAAAAAAAACTAAACCTCAAATTAATTACTACAAATGTGAAGATGATATTTTTTTTAATATTTATTTTTTAGTTGTAGTTGTTTTATTATTTTTATGCAATACTGAGGATTGAACCCAGGGCCTTGCACGTGGAAGGTGAGTGCTCTATTGCTGAGCCACAACCCCATCCCAAGGCGATATTTTTCTTTTTTTCAATTCCCAAATAAAATTTGTTATAAGCACTAATTTTTCTCAAATTTAGGAAGGATGTAATCTGTTTGGGGTTCTTGATACATCCCTCTGTGCTCCTCTTTTTTATCCCCTGTACTCCATGTCTTTTCAGGACATTCAAATTCCTACTCCTTCAGCCTTCTCTCATTAAAGACATTCTCAGCAAGGAAATCTGATATTTCATTTGCTTGTTATTATAAATTTAACTTGTAGATGACTTCTCCCAAGATTATTTGCATTTTAAGTATCTTTTAAAAATTGAAAAGATTTTTGAAGAGATTTATATTCTGTTAAAAGAATTTCATTCTAAGGAGATGAGGGGAGAAAATTGTTTACCAGAGGGAGTAGGGGCTGGCTCTGGTGATCCCAAAAGACCACATTTGGCCATTCACCCCAGATTGGGAAGAAACGGGATCTATATCTTCAGCCCTGTCTTCTGGGTACTGACAAGAGCTTCAGGATTATGTAGAGAAGAAACATAAAGGAAGGTTGAGGCATAGAAAGAGATATGCAGAGTCAACAGTTTTGGTCAAACTATGGTATATCAGAATGATGGCCATGTGGAGCCTAGTCAAGCAATAAGAAAGTTGCTGCTCTTTGGGGGTAATTTTATCACACATGTTTATCAGAGATATCTGTTCCTGGACTCCAAGCTGACTGTAGGAGAGGATAACTCAGAAAGAATAAGTCAGAAAGGCAAGAGGAATTAGCTAAGACAGTGACTGAGTTTTCTTTCAGGTTTAGGGTAATGACTGGAGACTTTAAGATGTCACTCCAGTGGTGTGAAACAAGATGTTGTAAAAAGTGGTGGTTGATTATGAAGTACCTGCAAATCCTTAACATATCTTATTAATTCTTATCTTGGTTTCTTCGGTCTTAAAGGAGGAGGATTACTAGCTTTTAACAAAAATACTCCTTAAATGATTAAGATGTCTATGTATGGAGTAATATTCTAACCTAAAGTTTAAGGTAGGGAAGGATGTAGATACAAGATAAAATCGGAGATGTCAAGCTTTTATCCCATTTTCAGTTGTGCAAGGCATCTGCACGCCCAATGAAGAGTCAGCACTTATTTAGCAAAGGCAACTTCTACATCCCTATAACAGTATTTTATGAGAACTGAAATTTCCTTCTCACAGGGATGCAACTTATTAAAAATACAGCATAGGGAAATGAGAAGGACTTATCTTCTAGTAAGATCTCTTTTAGATATGCTTGGGTCACATTACAACTCTACCAGAAAAAAAAAAAAAAGATTTTTCTTAAAACCCAAGTTAAGTGACATAATGAATTACTCTTCTCAATTCTTGGCATACACTTCACATTGTTCTTGCTAAGCCTCTCTTATTTTTCTTGGTTCTTTACTTTCTCTCCAATTCCCTTTCTCCCATATATAACCATCTTTTTAAAAAATATATTTACTTTTAGTTGTAGTTGGACACAATACCTTTATTTTATTCATTTAATTTTATGTGGTGCTGAGGATTACACCATAGGGTCTCGTGCGTGTGAGGCAAGCGCTCTACCACTGAGCCACAACCCCAGCCCCCCCATATATAACCATCCTTAATATGTTTTTCCAGCCAACCTTTTATGTATATATTTAGCCATATATGTCTTTAAATATGTATATGGGAATATGTGTATGTGTATGCATGAGCCTGCACGCGCACTTGTGTATGTATAGATAGTGGTTTTTAAAACGTGGGAGTTGAATTATGCTGTAAATCTTACTGTTTTTTATTGTGTATTTCTTTTGAATTGAAAAAAAATGTTACTTTTGATTCCTGCAAGTTACTCTCACAGTTAATATCACAGTTTACTTACAAATTTCACTACGAACAAAAAATCTAAATTGCCTGCAACCGTGTGTCACTGCTATATTACTGGCATGACTGACTGTTGTAATACATAACCTTGGATATGGAAGCCAGTTTCCAAGACAACCCCAAACATTCCTAGCCTTCTAGTTTCATGTTTCATATTGTATCAGGGTTAGTCTCTTTGACTACATCTGGCAGTGATGGCATGCAAATCCTAGATTGAGACATAAAATACATTTGTTCATTCTACCATGTTCCCTTGGATCAATTGCTCTGGGTAAAGCCAACCACTATATTATGAGGACATTCTAGCAGCCCTTTGGAATAGCCAGTCACTAGCACCAGCTTTGCTAGCCATGTGATTGATGCATCTTAGAAGTGATCTTCAACCCAAGTCAAACATGACTGAAGCCCCAACCAGCATCCTTTTGTGGGGACCGGAGGGCAGTTAGTACTAGGGATTGAACTCAGGGGCACTCAACCACTGAACCTCATCCCCAACTGTATTTTGTATTTTATGGACAAGGTCTCACTTAGTTGCTTAGTACCTCACTTTTACTTTGAACTCACCATCTTCTGCCTCAGCCTTCTGAGGCACTGAGATTACAGGTGTGCGCCACCACGCCTGGCTCCCAACCAACATCTTGACTGCAACTTGAAGAGACCCTGATGAGCCAGAATTTCACAGCTAAGCGATTCCTGAATTCATGACCCACAGAAACCATGAGATAATAAATGTTTGCTGTTGTTATAAACCCCTCAGTTTTGAGTAATTTGTTTGTACACAATAGGTAAATAATACACTGTGATTACAGTTTCTCTAAGAGCTATGTATAGGGGAGAATCCCTACATTGTTAGGTGTATTATTTTTATGTGGTGCTGAGGATTACACCACAGCTTTCCATGAGTTTGCCAATATTGCTGTCCATAGACAACTACAGCAGTTTACACTCCCATGGTAGTGTATAATGCAGCAGTGGTATTACTGGAGCCAACATTAATTTATGAATCATCATAGCAAAAGCAGTATTTGAAAGTGTTGTAGATAGGGACTTGGTGAAATCCAGGGTTAAAGGAAAAACTGATTTAGATTTTTTGGACCTTCACAAAAAAGAACTTTGCACCTTAGCTTTTTAATCCAGGCAGAGGCAGTGACAAAATTAGTATCTGATATCTCTTTATAGTTTCTCTACCCATCATACCCATGAAGATCATTTGGGCTATTCTTACTGGGTACCTAAAGCAAAACTTTATGGGGTACACTAGAAATTGTATGTAATTCACTCTTTTAAAAAAAATAAATTGAGACAGTTTTTGAAACTAATAAGCTAAATTTCTAAGAATACCCTTATTCTCCCTGAACACCCATTATATCCTAAAAAATAGTTCTGATAATCATAGTAATGGATATCAAAGAATGCATTTTAATCTTGCAGAATTCAGTAGTGAATGATAAAGAGAAATAAGGCTTATATAGATTTGGGAATAGAACTTGGACTGAGGTAAAAGGAAAGTCCAATGAGTTCCATAGGTCACCAAAAGTTAGTTGTATGACATTGATTTACATGGAGATAGTAAAAGGCCTTGAGAGGCTAGGTACTAATTCCTTCAACTCACAGAAGCTTTTTACAACTTATTATGAATGCTGGATGCAAAACTAAAACAACCTTTATGTTCATTGTGCCAAATATCAATTATTTTGAATGCCAAAGTGACTTGAAACAAATGCAGAATCTATTCAGTCATTACAGATTATAATGTAGTCAAGCATGATGTCACACACCTGTAATTCTAGCTTACTCAGGAGGTTGAGGTGGAGGGATCACC
Source organism: Ictidomys tridecemlineatus (assembly GCF_052094955.1). NCBI lineage: Eukaryota > Metazoa > Chordata > Mammalia > Rodentia > Sciuridae > Ictidomys > Ictidomys tridecemlineatus. Next base: position 129,262,586 of record NC_135483.1, on the reverse strand, counting down.
AGTTCTAGGCTGGGCTCAGCAACTATCAAGAACCTGTATCAAAATAAAAAGGGCTGGGGATGTGACTCAGTGGTAGGGCAGTAAATTTTAAAAAATGTAAATCTATGTAAATATTGATAAATTAAGTTTTTAAAAAAAAAAAAAGCTGATACCTAGTGTGATGGTGATGCCTGTGGCAAGATAATCACAAATTTGAGACCAACCTTAGCAATTTACTGAAACCTAGTCTCAAAAATTAAAAAAGGGTTAGGGAAATGATTCTAGCAGAGCACTTACTAGCATGTGAAGGTCCTGGGTTCAAGCCCCATTACCACTACTATATACACAAAAGTTATAGAATGTACTCTATTTCCGTTAAAATATATTTAATACAGGGCTAGAGTTGTGGCTCAGTGGTAGAGCGCTTGCCTAGCACATATGAGGCACTGGGTTCAATCCTCAGCACCATATAAAAATACATAAAGATATTGTGTCCATCTACAATTTAAAAAATTTAAACATAAATTTAAATATATATGTATGTATATATATATAGAGAGAGTAAATGTACTTTGCATGGGAAAATTTTGAAGGAATTTTTATATAGTAACTTTTGGGTTTGATAGAATTTAGGAAAAATTTAATCATCTGTATAACCTAATATCTCTGTAACAAATGTGCCTTACTTTCTTTTTTTAACATTTAAAAGTCACAACCAAGTATGGTAAATTTAACTGATAGTGAAAAAAAACTGAATAATGACATTTAAGAATTAAAAATTGACCTATGAAATTACATGTAATTGAGATGTGATTTACTTCAAATGTATTATCCCACCTCAGTTAAATACCTTTCTACTATACAGATATTTTCCAAAAGAAGTTTGATTGCCTATTCTGTGTCTGTTGTGTGTCTCTTCCTTCCTTCCACTTTTTTTTAGATATTGGTTATCCATATGTATCAGGGAGTCAATTTTGATTAGTAAATCAACCGTAGTAATTCCATTCTTCTTAAGAGTGATTGGTTAGAGGAGGCATGTAATACAATCACGGGAAATGGAACAAGAGGAAGAGTCTTCTGGGAGACTTCTGGAGAATTGTCCATAGAAGATCTATGTTCAAAAGGGACATAACTGCTCATCTTTGGAAAAGATTGTGGCCAGGGTGCTTAGAGCTGCTGTAGCCATCACTTAGTTGTGCAGTATAACCTGAGAGAAGACAAAAGTAACTCTGGAAGATGGGGGAGATGGGAGGGGGAAAGATGGCAAGAACTTGGGTTCTTTATGACACGAACCATCAAGTTAATTAACCTTGGAATCACACTGCCTCTGAACATTTTTCTAGGTGAGATAATTGGTTAATTTTATTGTATGAAGTCATTTATTTTGAAATCTTGTTTCAGATGAAAACTTCTTTTTTTATATATATACTGGGAGTTGAACCCAGGGGTGCTCTACCATTGGGCTATATTCCTAGCCCTTTCTATTTTTCATTTCAAGACAGGGTCCTACTAAGTTGCCCAAGATGGGCTGAGACTGTCGATTCTCCTGCCTCAGCCTCCCAAGTTGCTGGGATTACAGTCATGCCCCATTGTGCTTGGCAGATGAAAGCATCCAGATACAGCCAGAGCTAAGCTTTGTAGCTAAGCTTTTCAGGCTACATGCTGAACAACTCCAGAGCCTCCATTTGATCATGATATAGCTAGATGCATCATGATGAGAAAGCTAGTACAAATACTATTAATATTCATTGTCACCCAAATAAGTAAATTAAAGTTAGGACCCAAATATTTGTCTTTGTCTTCTTCATAACATGTTAAGACTGCTTTTCTTGGTTAGCTCAAATATTCTTTGTATGTATTTTCTACTAAAATACTCCAAAGCTCACTTGAGCATTGGTTACATTATGAAGTAACATCAAAATGATTATTTGTAGGAGGAGCATGCATTCTACTTTATTTAGATACAGTTATATTGCTTTGGAATGAAAAAATCTAAGGAGAGTGAAAGCTAACTTTGCTTCTATACATGAGGAAGAATCAGGACTAACTAGAACCTCCTGCTCCAGGCAATGAGGCAACTGCATGAAATATATGAAGCAAATGTTTTCAGACACTAGGCTACAGGCACAGGCTCCAATTTCTGAAATCAGAGTAATAAGTTAAACAGGTCTTATGTTTACCCAAGCTTCTGCCTGAGGGTACTTTTTGGACTTAAGATATTCCAGACAAAAGCACAGACATGACAGTGCTCAAGTGAGTACAGATGGTCAAAGTTTACAAAGGCTGACTTTCCAGAAAGTAATACAGAGAAAAGAGGGATGACAATTAACTTTTCACAAATTTTTCTAATTTAAGTTGTTTTTTTTTTTAAGAGAATAGCCATCTTACTAGACAATAATGAGATACAACATGTGGCTTTGATTTTTGTTTCCGTAATAGTTAGCAATGTTGAACATTAAAATGTGCTTTTTGTTTGGGTGTGGTGACACAAGCCTATAATCCCAGTGACTCGGGAGACTGAGGCAGGAAGATCACAAATTCAAAGCCAGCCCCAGCAACTTATCAAGACCCTAAGCAACTTAGTGAGGTCCTGTCTCAAAATAAATAAATAAATAATTTGAAAGCAGGGGTTGGGGGTATTTAGTAGTTGGCTCCTGGTTTCAATCCACAGTTCCAAAATAAATAAATACAATGTGCTTGTTGACCATTTGTACAAATTTGAAGAAATCTCTATGCAACTTCTTTGCTTATTTTAAAATGAGGTTGTTTGTTTTTTGTTGTTGAGTTATACAAGTTATATATTCTAGATATTAAGCTCTTATCAAATAACATAATTTAATTTATAAATATTTTATCTCATTCTATGAGTTACCTTTCCATTTTGTTAAGTATGTCCTTTGATACACAGAAGTTTTTTTTATTGTTGTTTTGTTTTTAATTTATTTTTCTGTGCTGGGATTGAACTCTGGGGTAACACATGCTAGACAAGCACTCTATCACTAAGCTACATCCCCAGTCCTTTTTATTTTTTGAGATAGGGTCTTATTAAGTTGCTCAGGCTATCCTTGAACTTGTGTTCCTCCCACTTTACTCTCTTGAGTAGCCGAGATTATAGGTTTGCACCATCACAACTGATCAAAAGTTTTATTTTATTCATTTATTTTCTTTTGGTACTAGGGATTGAACTCAAAGAAGCTTAACCACTGAGCCACATCCCCAGCCTTTTTTTATATTTTATTTGGAGACAGGTTCTCACTGAGTTTCTTAGGGCCTCACAAAGTTGAGACTGGCTTTGAACTCATGACCCCCATCCTCTCCTGTCTGCACAATTTGTTCTTCTCACAAGGATATCTAGAACATAGATACCCTCCAATCATACATATCTAGGTCTTCCCTAATATTCTCCCTAGTCAAGTGGCAGTCACTTTTTTCTCTGAGACCCTATAGCATGTTATCACTATCAGAGCCATCATTACATCTATCATAATAAATTTTATATAGGTTGTCTGCTTGTCTTCACCAAACCTTGAGCTTCTTAACAACCCTTTAAAGCATTTCTTTATGATTTCCCTGCTCAGTTATCACATCTGTCTATTGCAATTAAAACAGAGAAAGTGGTGGTAACATATATGTAGCACCATACTATTTAATATGAAGTATTTAATTTTCAGAACAGTCCCATTAGGTAAGTTCAGTTGTTAGCCTTGTTTTACATATGAGGAAACCAAGATTTATAAATGTTTGGTTATACAGCTAGTCAAGTATCAGAACCTAGGATTCAAATTCACGAACAACTAGCTCCACGGGAATGCTGTTAACACTAATCTATGATGCCACTAGAGAGGGAATGGTTTGGGTTAGTGAAATCTAATATGACCCAAAGGCTTATCTACTTTCTTTTGGGCCTGGAAATGATTTTATCAGGGTCTTGAAGTTGGACAAACTCAGGGTTACTACTAATGTGTACCAATCTCTCTAGTCAAACCATAAACTAAAATATCAACTGAATTATAACAGGAGGGACCTCTTTGCAGTGACTTAGGAACCATGCCCTAGTTTCCAATGCCACACTATCTGGGAAAGAAAATTAATCACCTGAAAGATACCCAGATAAGCTTAGAGTCAACATAAAGAGAATGGGGTAGGGGGCAGTCCAGGGGCTTGAATTAGAGCAAATTACATTCCATGTTTTTGTGATTATATAAAAAATGTATCTAAATGTTATATATAACTAAAAAGGATCAATTAGGAAAAAAGAGAATGTGATGAAATTGAGCTATGTTTTTCCCAAACATTTGTAGGTCAGGTGGACTCCACACTACAGCAAAGCTGATGACACCTCCATATCTGACAACTCCTGGGGCTCTCAGACAATGCCTATTAAATGGCACATTTTGTCTCTCAAACTCCCCCTTTGCTTAGTTCCATGATGCTTAGTACCAGTTTTTGCTCCTGAAAATTGTAATATCTCAACTTTCTTATGACATTTTCTAGTTCTGCCTCTTTGCGCTTCGATATCTGCTGGCAATTATGGAAATTTACAAAGCTCATGCTCTTGGTATATACTTATGAATTCTTGCCATTTTGTGTGAATTGAATTGCTTTTCTTTCAAAGTTTCTGGAAGCCACTAGAACTCACATTCCCTATCATTAGGGTGTATGTTGTTATTGGTTGTGGATCAGCCATTTTTGCCTGATGTAGTTCCTCATATTTTTAAACACCTGACATTTAACGTAGTGTCTGACATATTAATTAAAGATGCCCAGTAAAACTTTGCCAATAAAGTCTTCTCGTCAAGGAAGATAAGTCAGAAGAATGAGCCACATATTTTGGGTTTTTGTTTGATTTTGTGATGCTGGAGATCAAACCCAGGGTTTCACAACTTTTAGACAATCAACTATGAAGTATCTGCTGAGGTACATCCTCAGCCCCAAGCCACAGATTCTTAAAGTAAGGCCAAAATTGGGGTTCTAAATATCTTTTAGAAAGCAGCTACACTGAAATAAATGTTTAGCTTTTCGAAATGATCTGATCACTTTGAAAACACTAGTTTTGCACATATATATTGGATGATGTTTCATGAAATATACAGATTATAATCATATTTTGAAGGCTAATGTTGCTTTGATAGAATACAGTTGCTTCCTGAGACATATTGAAGAGACTTGTGTTTATAATAAAGGGCCTAAAAATAAACATCCCAGATGAATACAGTGAGTGAAAAAACAATGGATTAATACAAAGTAGAAGTTTGTTGTAATTCTCCAGATTGCTTTTCTCTGCTCTCTAACTTTGTTCTCATTCCCTTTAAAGGAACACAGCGCCTGCCATCTGGTAGAGTCATTAATGCCATAAAATCAAATACTTCCATTTTCCCATCTTCCTGCACACATGATGGGATTGTATTTCCTATTTCACTGTGCTTGAGTGGGGCCATGTGACAAGCTAGTTTAGGCCCAAAAGTTCTGAATGCAAGTATCACAGTCTACTTCTGGCCAGGCATTTAATTTTTGCTTTTCCCTCTAGCACAGCAACTATTACTGTTCAAATGGCTTCTGTTCTGTTAGTCTAGGTTCCTGATTAGGTATGATGAACAGAATTCCTTACCAATTCATAATGGACATACAGCAGGAGCAAGAAATAAACCTTTGTTGTTTTAAGTCACTGAGATATTAGATTCCATTATAACTGCATCATATCTTAGGGTATCCTAACTAATACAGACTGGCTACCAAACAATTGGAATATAAGGGTGAAGGAAAGTGGACCTAATAGGGCCACTTTAATATCCTTAAGAAGGTGTCCTAGAGGGCTGGGGCTGTAGCTTAGAGGCAGAGCGCTTGCCTAGCATTCGTGAAGCACTGGGTTTGATCCTCAGTTTCACATAAAAATAAGCAAATAAAGGCATTTTGTCCATCTACAGCTACAATTTTTTTTTTTAAAAAAAATAAGAAGGTATCCTAGAAAATAACTAGAATGCACAATAGAGGAATATATGATAAAAGATGAAGAGGATATTAGAAAAGTAAATAGACCGAACTGGAGTGATCTGTCATGGTCAGTAAAGACTGCAATATATTTTACCCTAAGTTCAAAGGAAAGATGTGTAATGATAAGACATGACTATACCAAGAAAAATGAAGGGGCTAAAGTGGCTTTTGACCTAGTAAAATTCTGGGCCATTACAGACTTGTATATATATGCTATTATCTCCATCTCTCCACTAGAGCAGAGTGGTAGGAGTAGTAGATTTTATTAATGGGTTTCAGGCAAAGCAGTGCTTAAGAGGAATTTTCATAGTTGTAAATGCCCATGTGGAAAAAATATAGAAAGATTACAAATCAGTGGCCTAACTTTCCATTAGAAAAAGAGCAAAATAAACTTAAAGTGAACATAATGAAGAAAATAAACTTAAAGTGAGCATAATGAAGGAAATAAACTTAAAGTGAGCATAATGAAGGAAATAATGATTACAGGAAAAATTAATGAAACATTATACAAAAAAAATAAACTCAATAGAACCAAATCTGGTTCTTTGAAAAGATCAGCAAAACAGAAAACTTTAGCTATACTGATTGAGAAAACAAAGGCTTACATTACTAAACTCAGAAATGAAAAAGGGTCAATGCTACTGACCTTCTACAAATTTTAAGTGAATATTATGAGCTGGGTGCAGTGGCTTACATTTATAATCCCAGTGATTTAGGAGGTTGAGGATAGAAGATTGCAAGTTCGAAGCTACCCTGGAAAACTTAGTGAGACGCTGTCTTCAAATAAAAATTTTAAATACAGGCTGGGGATATAGCACCCCTGGGTTCAATCCCCAGTACTGAAGGCAAATGGAGAGTGAATACTCTGAACAAGTGAATGCAAACAGATTAGATAATTTAGATGATAATGGATAAACTAGAAGACACAAAGTTCTACAATTGACTGAGGAAGAAAAATAGTCTGAATAGGGCTATATAACAAGCAGAGATTGAATTAATAATAATTTTAAAAACTTACCACGAAGTAAAGCCCAGACCCAAATGGGCTTCACAACTGAATTTTATCAAATATATAAGAATAACAAGTACCAATTCTTAATGTATGATTAAAATATATATAGCTGGGCATGGTGGCACACACCTATAATCCCCAGGGCTCAGGATGCTGAGGCAGGAAGATCTCAAGTTCAAGACCAGCCTCGGCAACTTAGTGAGACCCTGTCTCTAAACTAAAGAAAAAAGAAAATGGCTGGGGATGTGGCTCAGTGGTTAAGCACCCCTGGGTTCAATCCTCAATACCAAAGGGAAAAAAATACATACATATGTGTGTGTGTGTATGTGTGTATGTGTGTGTATTCCCAACTTATTTTATGAGGCAATATTATCCTAAAATTGAACAAAAGACATTACAAGGAAAAAAGCTATAGATTAATATTTCTTATGAATAAATATAAAAATCTTAAACAAAATAATCAGCAAACAGAATCCAGAAACACATAAAAAGAATTATAAACCATGACCAAAGTAGGGATTCATCGTGGGAATGGAAAATTGGCTTAATATTAAAGAAATCAATGGATTTAATATGCTATTTCAACAATAAAATCAGGAGGGCCTGATTCTCTCAATAGAGGTATAAAAAAATTGATAAAATCCAACTCTTTCATGATGAGAAAGATAATAAGGAGGAAAGAAAAGAACTTTCCCAACTGGTTAAAGGATATTGACGTAACACCCACAGCCAACACCAATCTTAATGGCAGAAGACTCCATGTTTTTCCCTAATATAACTGAGGAATAAACAAGATGTCCATTCACAGACTGATCAACATTGTACTGGAGGATCTAGCCAGACCAATTAGGAAAAAAATAAGTAAATGAAAGGCATTCACACTGGAAAGAAATATGATGTTATGGAAAATCCTGAGGCATCTACTAAACTATTTTAACTAAGCAACTGTTTCAGCAAGGTTAGGATTTAAGGTCAATATTTAAAAATCAATTGTAGTGTTGGGATATATCTCAGTTGGTAGAATGCTTGCCTCACATACACAAGGCCTGAGTTCAATCCCCAGCACCAAAAAATAAATAAAATACAATTGTATTTCTGTATACTAATGATAAAATATCTGGAAATGAAATTAAGAAAACAGTTTTGTTGGCAATAGCATCAAAAAGAATAAAATAATTAGAAATAAATATAGCAAAAGAATGTAAAATTTGTGCTCTGAAAACTAAAATGTTGTAGACAGTAATTAAAGAAAACCTAAATAAATGGAAATAATAAATAAAATGGTTTTCATGGGTTGAAAGACTTAATATTGTTAAGATGACAATAAATCCTCAGATTAGTCTATATATTTAACATAATTCCACAAAATCTCAGATGGCTTTTTTGTAGAAATTGATGGAGCTATTCTTAAAACTCAGACCAAAATGCAAGAGACCAACAACAACCCATCTTGAAAGAAAGTATTTCTATAAAGTTTGGAGGGTCTCACATGCCTATTTTCAAGACATTCTAACCACTACCATAATCATCACAATGTGGTAGTGGCATAAGGACAGATATAAATTAATGAAACAGAATTGACAGTGGAGAAACAAACTATCATCTTCATGTCCAATTGATTTGGAATAGGGTGTCAAGACAATTCAATGACAGTAAAATGGTGCTGGGATAACTAGACCTCACCCATATACCTTACATAAGATTCAACTCAACATGGCTCACATGCCACATGTAAGATGTAAGACTATAAAACTCTTATAGGACTTCACAGTCTGTGACCTTGAGTTAGGCAATTACTTCTTATATGCTATACACAAGTGACCAAAGAACAAAATACATAAATGGGACTTTATGAGATTCTATTTTAGAAATAGTAAGATAGTTATAAACAACAAAACAGTCAATAACAAGTTTGTAAGGATGTGGTGAAACTGGAATTCCCATACACTGCTGATGGGATTGGAAAACAGCATAGCTGTTTTGGAAAACCGTTTGGCAGTTCCTTAAAATGTTAACATATGTCACATTTAATTTCTGTATGACCCAGAAATGTCACTCAAGAGAACTAAAAACACCAAAACTCATATGCAAATGTTTATAGCAGCATTATTCATAATAGCTACAAACTGGAAACTCATTTATAATGGAATGAAAACATGCTATAATACTGAAAAAACTTGAAAATAAGCTTAAATGAAAGAGCCAGTCACAAAAACTACAATTTGTAGTTGTATGATTATATTTATATGAAATGACCAGAATAGGCAAAGTTTGAAGAACAGAAAGTAGAGTAGTGTTTTCTTAGGGTTCAGGGTAGGGTTGGGGTGATGGGTAGTAACTTCTAATGATCATGGGACTACACAATTGTGAATTACCAAAAACCACTGAATTTATACATTAAATGGGTGAATTGCATGGTATGCAAATTATATGCCAATTAAGCTGTTAAAAAGACTCATTATGCAATTATTGTAGATATAGACATAGGTATTGCCTGTTCTCTAAGAGAATGTGCCTGAGAACCTGGAAGTCACAAGAAAGCTAAGGCATGTAATAAAATATAACAGAGCCAAAATGAGAAAAGAGTCCAACTTTATCTTATTTTTCTCTGATAGGAGGCTATTCCCTGGGTAAGATTATCCTAGGTAGATGAGGTAGATGAGTTTTTACTTAAACAGTAAATCTTTTTAGTAGCCAGAGAAGTATTGATTTCATAACCATCACTAGGGAAGACTTCACAAGACAAATCTATATGTGTAAGAAAAAAAAGCCTGATTATTTTTAGATAAGATAAATTGATTTAAATTCCTTTTTTTGGAGGGAGGTTACTGTGACTTGAATCAGGGCCTCACATGTTAGGAAAACACTCTACCACTGATCCACATCCCTAACCCCTTTTGTTTTGTTTTGTTTTTGCAGTAATGAGGATTGAACCCAATGGTACTTTACTACTGAGCTACATCTCTAGCCATTTTTATTTTTTATTTTGAAACAGGGGTAAGTTGCCCAGGCTGACTAGAAACTTCTGCTCCTCCAGCCTCAGCCTCCCAAATAACTGGGATTACCAGCATGTGCAATTGCACCCAGCCTAATTTAACTTAAATTCTTGTAAATTTTTATAGATTTGACCTTTAATTTTCAATGAGATTTAAACGTATCCCCTTAATCTTACCCTATGGATTTTATAACAAGATGCAGTTTGTATTATCATTTTTGGTCATTTTGTTGCTGGATATTTTAATTTGGTTATCTAATGTTATTGTAGAACCTCTTATGAACAGAATTGGACAGTATCATTGACATTATTTAGAATGGGTATAAAACTATCTGTGGTTAAAGACTGGACCTAGAATTAATTTAATTAATATCCTACTTTGGCCTGTTTCAGAGCTTTCTAGGGCAAATCCAGTATTGATCTTTGCTGATTAAAAATAACTCACAAAAATTAATAGTTCTCATTAAGACAGTGAAGTAATAAAGATTAGTAAGTAACAAGTTAGTACAGAAACTCCACACCAGGGCACTATACTCTCAGGGGATTGCTCATACCCTTGGCTGGCCTTACTCACTGGGATTTTTTATGGAGAATGGGCTACATCCCCAACCCTTTTTGAGACAGGATCCCGCTAACTTACTGAGAATGCTGCTAAATTGTCCAAGCTGCTAAATGTGATCTCACACATACTATGCTTCTGCCTCAGGCCCCTGAATTGCTGGGATTACAAGAGTGTGCAACATATGCTGAGCATTGCTCAGTGGGTTAAGTGAAGAGAAGAAAAAGCTTCTGAATATTGGGGGTTGGGAAGACACTTTAATCTTGGGTTCATATTTCTACATGAAAAGACATCAATGAGTGTTGCACCCTTCACTCACTCCTCCCCTTCTTCAACAGGTGGGTTGGGCCAGAAAAGAAAAACAGCTCCTATTTCAGTCTCCTCCAATCTCCTTGGCCTGCTGGTGAGACCACATATTCTGGTTGATTCAGGCTGCAGTAAACCTGGCAGCAAAACTTCAGCCCTTCAGGTGAAAGTCTGCAGTTTTTCTGTACTTACTGGGTTGGACAAATGAGCTTAATTCTGGGGTTCAGAATTAGGATGTCTCATTGTCATATATCTATGTCTCCAGCTTAGATATTTTTCTGTATTAAAGAGTATTTTGATCCTTGTCTCTTATCTCCTCATTATCTTCAGCTGGCATGGAATTTGGGTGGGAAGACAGATAATATTGATTGGCTTTCTTGAACTGTAGTACATGTAACTGGAGCATATCAACTGATAGCACCTCATGAAGTCAGAGAAGCCTCCACTAATGAGAAAACCACTGCTCTCAGTCTTGAAATATTATCCAGATTGTAATCATCAACAAAGATAGAAAACTCCACACAAAGGCATTCACGTTCATGGTGAGTTCAAGTAACTCCCAGAATTTGGCATTGCTAGAACAAAGCAGGAGAGAGAGGCAGTAAAGCTAAGCAGGTGTTCATCAATGTTATGGTTTAGATAAAAAAAAATGTCCCCCAAAGAGATCCATGTGTTAGGCAATGTAGCAATGTGCAGAGATGAAAACATTGGATTATGATAGCGTAAACTTAACAGTGCTGTAATCCATTTGATGGGTTAATAATTTGAATAGTGGGTGGTAACTGTAGGCAGGTGGGGTGTGGCTGAAGGAAGTAGTCTCTGGGGACTTGGCCTTGAACTATATCTGTCCCTGTCCCCTTCTCTGTCTCTCATTTCTCTTTTTGACTGCAATGAGCTGAGCAGCTTTCCTCTGCTACACCCCTCCACTATGATGCTTCTGCCTTGGAGACAGACAACCATGGACTGAGCCTCTGAAACATTTTCTCTGAGTTGTTCTTGGTAGGTATTTTGTTCACAAGTGACGGAAAGTTAACTAGCTTAAGGAACAAGAACACAGAGCTGTATCAGATTCCAAATCAGTCTGGCTTATGAAAGAAAGGTGGTGGGGGGGGGAATCCTTGACAACAATGAGGTTGTAGCTGCAGTTTGAGAAGCAAGCTTGGGAGAAGACGGGAAGAAACAGTCCTTCAGTCTCAGCAGCAGGAACTTCAGCAGAGCCTCTTTAAGGCCCTGCCTCTGGAATAACTAGAATATTTCCCTGTATCCTGGTGATTGTAAAAACACAAATTCCTACTGGGAGCAGTGGTGCATCCCTGTAATCCCAGCAACTTAGGAGGCTGAGGCAGGAGGACTGCAAGTTCAAAGCCAGCCTCAGCAACTTAGTGAGGCCCTAAGCGCCTCAGTGAGACCCTGTATCACAAAGTAAAACATTAAGGGCTGGGGTTGTGGTAGAGCACATGCTTTGCCTAGGATGTGCAAGGCACTGGGTTCAATCCTCAGCACTACAATAAATAAATAAACAAAATAAAGGTATTGTGTCCATCTACAACTAAAAAAAAGATTTTTAAAAAATAATAAAACATTAAAGGCTGGGGATGTGACTCAGTGGGTAAGCCCCTCTGGGTTCAATCCCCAGGATCCCCCACCCCCGCCAAAAAAGATGCAAACTCCTAGGAGAGACTGACTAACTGTATACTTCACCCTGGCACATTGCATAGTGGGGATACAGGGGAGGAGATGCTAGTGAGGGCATTTTTAACAGTGCTACTAGGATCTCATGGAATGGGAGAGTAGCAATTCCTCAAAGGAAGAAGTGGATGCTGTCACCCAAGAAAAGGAAAGAATGTTCTGCAGGAAAAATATCAAGTATCCACTACAGTGTTTCTAGGCAATGCTAAAGAATTTAGAAATTAGTTACCATGCATTGGGTTCCTATGCACACAATCTAGTGTTTTCCAAAAGTGTGTTCCATGGAATTTTTATGATATAGTACATGAAAAGATCAAATTAAGTTTGGGAAATGCTGAGCAAATTATTACTCCTCTAAGAGAATTATGGATATTTGCGGAATAAAGTCTAAGAAATTCTTCAGTAGAGAAACTTATTTGACTTCCTTTAACTCTTCATGTCTAAATTTAATTATAAAAATCCTCATTTAAAAATATCAACTAATCATTAACATCCTATAAAAGGTATCTGAAATACTCTTCGGGATTGTAGTCATTTAATTCTAAGAAACTCTGCAAATCAAGTATTTTTATTCTCATTTTATAGATGAGAAAGTTTACACATGAGATAAGCAAAACTCAAATTTATTAAAAACAAATAAGCAAGCAAGCAAAACAACAAAAATCCCAATATTTCTTCATGTGTGAGTGGCAAAGTTCTGGGAGAGCATGTAGGATGGAAAATATTCTTTCAGTCATTTTTGAAAAATATAATCTGCAGTAGGTGACATTTAATTACATATTTTAAAATCTGATAATTGTCTTTTTCTCTTCAAGTTACAAAAAGAAAATAAAACTAAAGGAATATCTTGATCTTCTTAGTTGTGTGTGTGTGTGTGTGTGTGTGTGTGTAATATTGAAGATTGAACCTAGAATGCAGAGGTCTTCTACTCACTAACCTTCATGCCCAGCTCTTTTTCTAATTGCATTTTTTTAGTATTGTTTTTAGTTTTCATTCTTACTTCAATTGACATTTAAAGGAATTGTAATTGTATTTTGAGACAGGATCTAAGTTGCAAAGATGGCCTCAAACTTGTTTGTGATCCACCTGCCTCAGCCTCCCACGTAACTAGGATTACAGACATGTGTCTCTATGCCCTGCTATCTTGATTTTCTTTAGGCCAAAAATCAGTCAACTATTGGAAAGTCATTACTGAAAATATGGAGAAATATTAATACCAAATAATCTGGTTAGAGACCTAATTCTATTTGGCCAATTGATTGAGAAGATACTACAGGATCCTGAAGACTGGCATCAAAATATTGTATTCCAGACTACTATGGGCAATAAACTGAAAACATGATTTGTTAATTCTTAAGGTGAACTATTAATTGAATTAGATTTATCAGTGTCTGTAATAATTTCTTCTTTAGGAAATCAAAACCATGCATCTGGAACTAATAATGTATTTTTAAAAATGCCTTCTTAACATCTTGATTTTTCTTAAAAAGCATTAATAATTCTGGAAAGTAAAAACAATGAAAAAACTCTTGCTACTTTGTTGGTACACCAGAGCTATGGATAGTTTAATGGAAAGATGGCCAGTTAGAAAGCATAAAGTTTATTTAATGGCAAATGATAATGGAGAACTCAGAGAACATTCCATGATTTCAAAGATAACACAGCATAGCCCAGAGTTACTGCTTCCCAGATCCCCAGAGTTCACCACTGTGGATGGTGCTTTATTGCATCAGATGTGAGAAAACTCCTGGGCAATTTTCAGGCATGTCTTAAAAAGCTTTTTAGAATGCATAACATACATGCAAATACAAATGCATATACCATATGTGTTAGACCAAATATGCTTTTTAAACTAAACACCTCAAGGGAGTTTTTATACCTCTAATTTTACCTTTCCCAACATTTCAGAAACTCTTATGTCAGGTTTGCTGTTAAGCAAAACAACCCTATTATTCTCTGGTTATTTATTGTGAAACTGGTATTTCCTAAATTCATGCCTCAGCTTAAATAAGTCCAGGCTTCTGGCTTACTTAGGACCCATTCCTGCACCCATCTTTCAGTTTCCCCAGTGCCTATCATTTCTCTCTATCTTCTGAGCTACTTTTTTTTTTTTTAACTAGGGATTGAAGCCAGAGGTGCTTTATTGCTAAGCTACATCCCCAGCCCGATTTTGTAATTTCTTGAGAGACAGGGTCTCACCGAATTGTTTAGTGCCTCACTTTAAAAAAAATTATTTTTTTAGTTTTAGGTGGACACAATATCTTTATTTTATTTTTATGTGGTGCTGAGACTCAAACCCAGTGCCTCACACATGCTAGGCAAGCGCCCTACCACTTGAGCCACATCCCCAATCCCTGGCTTTGAACTCATGATCTTCCTGAGCTGCTGGGATTACAGGCATGGTATGCCACTGTGCCTGGCCTGGACCACACACTTTAATTAGTGCCTAACCAATTGCTTCACACCTATTCTGTTCCCATTGCAATTGTATTTTGAGAGCATGTACTGCCTACTATCTAATTGAAAATTAGCTTTCCTTTAAATATATCATTGAAAATTTCTATCTTCCTCGAGTAGAATTATTATAAGAAGCAGGATTTTTCTTATTAAATAACTATACAATTAAAGTCAGGAATGCATATTTAATACCTTTAATTTCTAAGCACTCTGTGTCCTGAAATAAGATGATCCAAGATCTCTATAAATTCCTATATATTGGGGCTGGTTCTGTGGCTCAGTGGTAGACTGCCTACCTCGAATGTGTGAGGCAATGGGTTCAATCCTCAGCACCACATAAAAATAAGGATATTGTGCACATCTACAACTAAAAACTATTTTTTAAAATTCCTATATATTATCTTTATAAATTGTTTCAATTTATAAATTATTTACAGAGTGTATTAGCAAGATATTTTAGAATATCTCCCAAACTGCAATCTTGTAGGCTAGAGATCATCTACAGTAGGACTTCCCTCTTTGAAACTGCAAGAGGAGGCAAAGATGGCCTTATTGGCTTTAAGGTCATTGTGTTAAACTGTTGGTATGTATAGGCAGATGTCTCTTTCATATATTTTGTTGAAAGAATAGTATAACCATTTTGCTCATCACATTAGTGAAGAGAAAGTATTATTTAAGTTTGACAAGAACATGGAGAGACAAGAACCACTATGTAATGCTTAAAAAGCAAAAATCTTTACACTGTTATGCTGAGTATTTCCATTCCCATATAACAATATCCTAAGTATATGTTCATAAATGTGGATAAATATTTATGTACAAAACAAAACCAAACAAAATCATTTTATGTAAAAAGATGTTTAATACAGCATTAGCTGTACTAAGAGCATGTTGAAAAATGTTGAAACCACCATCTAGCAATAAGGAAAATGTTATATGAATTAGGCTGTGTTTCCATGTTAGGCATTAGAAAAAATAAATAAAGCTAATGAAGAAATTTTAGGTATGGAAAGTGCTCAGGATACAAATTCCAATGTTAAAAAGGCAGTTTGTGAGAAGTTTTTGTCAAATTGTTGATATTTACCTGAACAAAGGAAAGAAACTACTATAACTATATATTATAACTATATATGAGGGTTTTATCTTTGAGTGGTGCGATTATTAGCTATTTATTTTCTTATTTATATCTTCTACATTTTTTTACAGAGCTTTATTATATCATCACAAACTTGATTTTGAAAAATACTGTTTGGCAGTACTTTAGAATGTAATTAGGTGTTCAAAGTCTACAATCATGATACACTCTGATAATTTAAAAATCACAAGAATTTCACAAAATCATGAATTTTGATTTTTCCATTTCCCTTTAGTCTTCCATTACAATCATCGCCCATGATCTTTAAATGTGAGCATTTTTAGGTTAATACTCTTTGGTTTCCTAGGGCTGATATATTTTAATGTACTGGTAGGGCAATTGTGTAGTCAATTACCCATGGGAACCCGCAGTCTACAATGGGGAAAGGCTGAAGAAATGCACAATGGGTCATGGGATACATGGATAGCCACTGGGCCCAGTCTGGTGGGTCGGGAAACCTCAGGACTGGGTCAGGGAGTTTAGCAGCCAGTCCAGGACAGACAGCTTTGGGAAACCCAGGCATGCAGGCAATGGCAGAGGACACTGCGTTGAGGACACTGTGTTGAGGACACCGAAGACTAGCATAAACAGAAGAAACCAATTGAAAAGCCTCAGAGAAGAACCAAGACAGTGTAGGCTGGAGAAATACAGTAAGGCAAAGGGAGATTTAAAAATTTTAAGGTGGGATACATGTAGATGCGGTGTCCCTTCATAAGCACATTTCAGGGATTCATTCATGAATACTGTTTGGCAGTACTTTAGAATGTAATTAGGTGTTACATTCAACTGAGAAAAGCCTGCTACCTAAAGTCTCAGAAGTCCGAACACACCCCTACCGCGCACTCCAGAATACTGAGGAGCGCTCTCAGTCCGAGGTAGTAGGACACGCATGCGCCGAGCAGCCCTGAGGGCGGGGCCTGTTTCCGCCGGGGATTTTCCCTGGGCTGAGGCCTTGCGGGCCTCACCTGTACCTCACGTGACTTGCGCCGCCCGCCCGGCACGGTCCGCACCCTCCTGTTCGTCGTGGTGAGCGAGGCCGTGCCCACTGACCGGCTTAGCCGCGGCTACCCGCCCTCAGTGCTTCCTTGTTGGCGGCGTGTGAACCTTAAGGTGTTCCGGAATCGGTTCTCAGCATACCGGACGGGACCGGGACCTCGACGGCAGGGACGCGCTGTTGTGCCGCCTCGGCTGACAGGTGCGGGTGCAAGCCCCAGCCCAGAGCAGGGCGAGTCGGCCGCGCGGTAAACGCACGCTCCAGAGGCCGCCTCCTCCCAGAGGCCAGCCGGCTCAAGAGTTGGGCAAACTCTTTGGTGCAAGGGAAGTAAGTCGGGGGCTTTATTTTGGGGATGTCTGGCGCCTGTAGGGTTTGGTTTGTATTGGACGAGGATGCTTGCATGTGTTGACGGTGGCTTGCTGAGCGAGTTTGCCCGAGGTTTAGCGTTAGCATGACAGCTGAGCCCGGGCGGGACGCCCACACCTGTGACAGGTAGAGAGAGGTAGGCTTGAGTGCGCTTTTCAGACCTACGTAGCGGGTCACCATCCCTTGCTTCTAAGGCTGTACCGCCTCACACCGCTGAGGGGGCCCGAGTGTCACGAAGTGGTGGGAGCCAGAGTGAGTTTGGGAAATACCCTGTGTGCGCTCGCACAGTTGGGATTTGGAAGTTCTCCAGAAAGCACCACCTGATCTTCATTGCTTTCAGCGCAATAATACAGGCGATAATCTACCAGAATTTTTTATGCTTCCTGCCCTCTCCGAGACTATTTGACCTGAAAAAGAGCCTGAACATTTGGGATAAGATGAAGATGGGGAAAGTCATGACCATTTTTTTTAAAAAAATTTCCTTTGTTTGTTTTTAAAGTAGAGATTTCTGTAAATAAGACCAGAGAATCTTACAGGCCAAGGTTATTCTCACCCTTCAGGGCTGAATACTGCCTCTTTCTACACCATTTTTCCACTGCGAAGAACTTTAAAAAAAAAAGTTTTGATGGCTTTATTTTCTAATTATATTCCATATATAGCATTTCAAGGCTAAAACTCACTTGGATTTAACAAAAAAATATTCAACACATAGTTATTTGAACACATGATAGGGGCTGAGGCTGCTGTGGTTACAGAGTGAGCAAGATAGATTAAATACCTCCTCAAGAACATGTTCTAGTGTCTTGAGACAAATAATTCAACAAAATATCTGATAGCGGTAATTGCTACACTGATAATTAAAATGGGGGTGATGTCTTAGCTAAGAAAGTGGCCACTTCAGCTAGGGTAACCATTTCTGAGGAGGGACATTGAATTTGAGATTTCAGTAAGCAATAGGATCCCAATAGTAGAGGAGAAATTATTTCAGCTCAAGCAAACTGCTTTATGAAAATGAAAGAATAGAATGAGTTTGGCCAGGGAGTTGAAATTTGAGAAGTTGGCAAGCAAAAATCAAATCATTTAAGGTTTTATGAGTCATGGGGAGGAGTTTGGATATTATTATTATTATTATTATTATCATTATTAGTGATGGTAGTGATACTAGGGTTTGAACCCAGGGGTGCTTTGCCACTGAGCTATATCCCTAGCTCTTTTTATTTATCTATTTTGAGACAGTATCAATAAGTTGCTGGAGGTCTCACTAATTTGTTGAAGCTGGTCTCAAACTTGAACTTTTTGATCCTCCTGCCTCAGCATCCCAAGTTGCTGGGATTACAGGCATGTGTGTGCCACCACGCCTAGCTAGATTTTATTTTAAATTCATAAATTTGTTTTTGAGTATAGTCTTTTTTTTTTTTTTGGCCACTCTTGATTTCCTTGACTTGTTCAGAATTAGTTACTCATCTCAAGTTTTTTGTACCTTACACTTTATCCGACACGATGACAAATCACAATAACGTGGCTTTCAACACTTAAATTTTAATTTTTGTTAGTTTTTTATGTAAATCCTACAGTTGCATGTTAAAGGCAGAGCAAATAGCCTTAGCTCCACCCAGTGGAAGGAGCAGCTGAGGCAGTGTTAAGAAAGTAAAAAATATTTTTGAGTTGAGATCTGAAATGAGGCAATGTTGAGAATTAGGGAAGGGCTTTCAAAGTTGAAATAAGTTCCTGAGGTTTTGAAAGCTCAACATCCATTTGGTTTGAAGTTATTTATCAAGGTTCTTTGTCAAGAGTTGTGGAACTTTATTGATATGACCATGGTAGGTATGCTCATCATCAGAGGTTATAGTCCTGTAAATATTTTATGTTCCTCCAAATTATCCTCATCCTAGGTAATGGATTTTCCTTCAAAAATATTAATATATTTCTTACTTTGATTTTGAGCAAATTCTTTGATTTTGACTCTTTTATATTGACTTGAGTTGCCATTATTTATTTCCTAGGGTTATGTAACCTTTACCTATTTAAAAATTGCAGGTGGTTTTACTTTAAATAAAGAATATGGTGAAACTCATTCACACACTAGCTGATCATGGTGACGATGTCAACTGCTGTGCCTTCTCCTTGTCCCTCTTGGCTACTTGCTCCTTGGACAAAACAATTCGCCTGTACTCCTTAATTGACTTTACTGAACTGCCATACTCTCCATTGAAGTTCCACACGTATGCTGTCCACTGCTGCTGTTTCTCTCCTTCAGGACATATTTTGGCATCATGTTCAACAGATGGTACCACTGTCCTGTGGAGTACTCAAAATGGACAGACTCTGGCAGTGATGCAACAGCCCGGTGGTAGCCCCGTGAGGGTTTGCCGGTTTTCCCCAGACTCCACTTGTTTGGCATCGGGTGCAGCTGATGGAACTGTTGTTTTGTGGAATGCTAAGTCATACAAGTCATATAGGTATGAATATTTAAATCCTTTTCATTTTTATCAAGATGTAAAAAAGCAGAAAGCAAAATATTTTAATGATCTTCTGAAGCAGGTAGTTGTCAAATAGCATAAGGAAAAAATATATTTTAATATAGTTTTTATAATGTTATTATATCTTTATATATTTATTTGTTTATTTGCAGTGCTGAGGATCAAACCCAGTGCCTCACACATACTAGACAAGCACTTTACCACTAAGCTACAACCCTAGCCCCAGGAATAATATTTTGACCTATTTGTTGAAAGTAAAAACAAACAAACAAATGTTTAATATGATTCTTGTGGTAGTTTTGTTTGCCTTTGAGAGAGGTTTAAATTTCCAATATTTTTAAAGGTAAGGGTTAATCTTCTTAGACTTTTGTAGATTTTTGCTATAAGTATTAGGCAAAGAAAGTAGCCTTTTGAATTAGGCTCAGTAATTTTAGGTTTATTTTTGTCACTTATTTTTTCAATAGTAAAGTATTGGTAGGTAAATCCTGCTGAGGAGATACAGCTAGTTCCCTAGCTAGAATTCTTGCTGGGTAGATTGACCAAGCCTGGAAGAAAGAATGTAGTGACTATTTCTGCAAGGGTTGTGGGGCCAAGGACATGACCCACCTAAAAGACTCTTTTGGGGAAAAAAATACATCAATCAATTTATACTAGTGATATTATGTTGCAACTTACCAAATTAAAACCATAAATTTTTATTTATATTAGTGTAAAATGTACTAGAAGTTACTTTTAAGTAACATTAAGTACATTAAAAACAGAGACTTTCATTCTTACTGAGTTAAAATAACCTAATGTTCCTATTCCTCCTCTTATTCCCTGTCATTCAGAGCACAAATGTCAGAAGGTCAACTGTTGCTCATTTAAGTTTAGGTGTTACGGTTTAAGAAGCTGTTGTGTTTTAAGTGGTGTTATATAAACACTTAGCTTGATGGGAAAGCATAAAAGCAAAATGTATTTTATATGAATAAAATTCATCTCATAGCCAAGGAATTTTTTTTTTGCACTTATTAGGTGATGACTTCTGTCTTTATAGCATATCTATATGTATATAATTAATACTCAACTAATTGTTGGGTTCTCATCATTCTAATTTTTTCTAGTTGAGAAAATAATATTGTCTGCATAGTGCTTTCCTCTTTTTCCAAGGGATGGTAATTTGTTCATAACATTTTCCTTTCAAATAAAAGCCCTACTATTGCATCTGGGTGATTTTAACACAGAAGTTGCAAGTGCTTTTGACCTCAGTAACTTGTTTTTCCATTTAAATAGTTTCATATTACTTTTTTTTTTTTTTAAAGAACTGGAAATTGAAACCAGTGTCACTCTGCCATTTTGCTACATCCCCATTCCTTTTTTATTTTGAGATTATCTTGTAAGTTACTTAGGCTGGCCTTGAACTTATGATTTTTTGCCTCATCCTGTGTTGCTGGGATTACAGGAGTGTGCCATGGTACCTGGCTTCATATTACCTTTTTAAAAATATGGCTATGGTTATTGTTGATTGTAATTGCTTTTTAAAAAAAGTTTTGTAGATTTTAATGTGTTCACAGTGACTTGCCAAATAGAAAGATATGGAGAGATGTGGACATTGGTTCATATTCCTATAATATAAGCTTGAACACTTTAAGATGTTTAAATCCTCCTATAACTTTAGAAAGCACATCCCAGTTTATAACACATAAATGATACTTTTATTTCTGTAGGCATCAGGTTGTCCTTTCTCTTTGCTGAAGTAATAGCCATTTACCCTCTTTCTGTTATATTATGTTGCTGTTAGAGATTGTAATATAAAATCAAAGATGCTCTGAAATGAAAACACACCTTTTTGCTTTTATTTCAGATGCAGTAGTGTTAAGGATGGCTCCTTGATGGCCTGTGCATTTTCTCCTAATGGAAACCTCTTTGTCACTGGCTCCTCATGTGGAGATTTAACAGTGTGGGATGATAAAATGAGGTGTCTGCATAGTGAAAAAGCACATGATCTTGGTATAACCTGCTGCGATTTTTCTTCACAGCCAGTTTCTGGTTAGTTATTTTATCCTTTCAAGCACTAGAAATTCCTGTTTGTAATTTGTATAACTTTTTGCCCTTTCATTCATTTTCATATTGTCATTAGTAAATTTGTTTCTTTTGAGGAATTATCTTTTCTCTCTTTAGATCCAAAAAACCCACTATTTTTAGTATATGTAAGGGATGATTTATCTTGGTATAATACATTCAGATTCCTTGAATATGGCAAGTTAGAGGATTTGACCCCATTGGTTTTACTGTGATTTTTAAATACACAAGATTGATACTCAGATAGAAATGTGAAGTTAAAAAGTTGGAAATGAGCTGCATTTTCCCATTTATTTATTTGATATTTCAAAAACTAACTTTTTAAAATAAAATGTTGACAACCTAATTTAAAAAAAAAAGATTAAACAAAACTCCTGAATATAGACTCTTGGTATTAAACAGATAATTGGAAAGTTTCCCTTTTTTATTTTGATTCTGTATGTGAGAATGGAAATTCTGCTTTTGCTCTCTCCAGACTTGTTTGCAGATCAGTATTGTCCATAGCAATATAATGAGAGCCACATAGGTAAATTAAAAAGTTCCTAGTAGATGGAATTAAATGAGTAATGTATTTTTACCCGACATATCTGTTGTATTATTTTAATAATTGATAATAGAAATTATTAAATATTTTTCCTTTTTGTACTAAGTCTTCAAAGTCTAGTGTGTATATTGTCTCACATTTCAGTTTGGACTAACTACATTTCAAATGTTCAGTACCCATATATGGCTAGTTATTATCTTATTGTTCAGCAACTCGTCCGACAGTAGATAGTATGTTTTCAGCATTCCATATTTCAAACCCATCAATGATTTAAGATATAATTAAGGTAAGATAAAGTCCCAAATCCAAAGGGCAAAGCAAGTAGGAACCTTGCATATTATATTTCAATTTAATCTTAAATCAATCTTGGCCTCTAGCATTCTCTTTTGCCACAATGGTATTTCTTTTCTTTTTTTTAAATTATTTTTTAGTTGTAGTTGGATACAATATCTTTATTTATTTATTTTTACGTAGTGCTGAGGATCAAACCCAGGGCCTCATCCAGCGCTCTACTGCTGAGCTGTAACCCCAGCCCCACACTGGTATTTCTTTATTCCTTGATTTTGCTTCTAAGATTTTTCCAAGGCTTTTAAATGTGACCCTTCACATGGTTTTCTCGTTAGTCATGCTTTAGCTGAAAAATCACTTCAGATGACCCCTCCCCTGCTTTTACTCTTTGCATTAAATCTATCATTTTGATATAATCTTTTATTTGTATGCTTTATTTTTCTTACATAGTGCTTACAAAAGTATCACAGTTTTTAATTACATATTTAATCATATGGGTAATTTTTTTGGTTTTAATTTTTGAAATGCGTTCTCTGTATATTGCCCAGGCTGGCCTCAAACTCCTGGGCTTAGGTAATTCTTTTGCTTCAGCCTCTTGAGTACCTGGGATTATAGGTGAACCCTATTGCTCCTGGTTTATACACGGATAATGATTAATGGCATTTTTCCTATTAGTGTATAAGTTCCATGCAGATATGGCTTGGGTCTATACTCTTCATGTTGGCTGGAACACTGTGCAGTGAAATGTAGATAGGCCTTGAAATCAAGGTACAGATTGGTGAGCAGTATTTCTTTCAGTTTTTCACTGAAATTTTTAATTTTTTAGCCTTTTAACATCATGTAGCAGATTAATATATTCTTTTCTCCTCTTATATTAATTCCCTAATTTGATTTGTTCTTTTAATATATTGTTTTGTGCTGTTTTATTCTAAGAATAATGGCTTATTCATAACAAGAACCATTTCTTCCATCTCTGTGGGTACCTTCTCTACACCTTTTTAAAATTTTTTTTAATTATAGATGGACACGATACCTTTATTTTTTTATTACTTATTTTTATGTAGGGCCAATTATCAAAACCAGTGCCTCACACATACTAGGCAAGTATGCTACTGAGCTACAACCCCAGCCCTCTTCTTTGTATCTTGTAGGCACTCAATGAATTGTTAAAGAATTATATAAACGTGGAGACTATTTAGGTTTCTTCTCTTCTCTCTCTCTCTCTCTCTCTCTTTTTTTTTTTTTTTTTTTTGGTTCTGAGTGATCTGAAAGTAGATTTTCAATGAAATACCATTATTGTAGTAGCTAGTATTTGAGTGAACTATCAGCAATTTTTGAGGTCAGGAAAGGTTCACTAAACCAGGCCAAGATTCTGAAGTAATATGCATATCCCTATCCTATCTTTACAGTGTATTTCAAAGTATACATTTCTCTCAGTATCATTTTGATCTATGTTCTTTCTTCAGTGCTTCTGTTGAAATAGATACTGGCCTAATGTGTGCATTCTCTGAAGCAGACTGATATATACTTTAAAAATGATTATTATGAGAATTTATGGAAACTACTTGAAAGATAAAGCATATAATTTTAATTTGTTAACTTGGTGTATGTTAATATCTGTAAAATTTACAACATATTGGCTCTTCCTATCAAATTTTGCTCAAATAAGGAAAAATAATCACATTTGTGCTCAAGGATAATTGATCTCTTCAGTTTTTAAGTGGCAAAGAAAAATTGATGTGTTAGTTTTTCATTGCTGTGACCAAAATACCCCTCTATGAACAACAATTATTTTGACTCATAATTTCAGAGGTTTAGTCCATGGTGGGCTGATGTCATTGCTCTGGGCCCAAGGTAAGGCAAAACATCATGGTGGAGGGGCATGGTTGAAAATCACTGCTCCATTGTTCCTGGTGGCCAGGAAACAGTGAGAGGAGAGGAAGGGGCCATTGGGAAGATGCATCCTTTCAGGGCAAGGCCCTAGTGAACTGCCACTTCTAACCATACCTCACCTGCCTATTGTGTAACCACCAGTTAGTCCATTCAGAGTAGGATGGACTTAATTAGGTTACAGTTCCCATAATCGAATTATTTCACCTCTGAATATTCCTGAATTAACACAAGAACTTTTGAGGGACACCTCATATACAAACCATAACATTTGCATTGGATTATTATTAAAATTTAAATATTTTCCCTATATATCCTAAATGTTATATTTAGATATTGAGCATTGGCATGTTTTATGTTCTATAATTTTCCATTGTCTTAGCTGAATTCTCATTACTTATGGCAACTTAGGAATTAACTACAAAGGATCTACTTAGTCAAGAAACAATGAAAAAAATAGGTGTCTTAACAAGTTTAATACGTTACTAATATTTATTGGGTAAAATGTTTCACCTTATGAAAGACTTAGAAATGATCAGGAATTGCTTACATTTGTAATCTGTGAGGAGTTATACCTTGTCTGAACCTGTGCTGCATAAACCAAAATGCTTTTGAAATGTGGAAGTCTCATGGAGTTAGAAAAACTTGCCATGAAATGGAAGTAAATTTGTTGTGTGTTAATATAGTATGTGTATTTTTAGTGAGACAGAGTCTGTAGGAAAAATTTATGTACCCAAATATGTAAATCTAATACTATGTAATTATGTTTTATTTTGTATGAGGCCAAACTGCCTCTGATGAAACTCCATCTGTGATATTAGGTGGAAATTCTAGTGAGTTAATCTAGAAGATATATTGGGATATGCTGAAATTCTCTAAGCATAAATTAGTGACTTGTTTTTAAAGTTCCAAATTTATTGGATTACTGCCCCTAAATTGTATAATACTTTCTTCCAAATGAGCTGAATTGATGTTATTTTGGATTTATGTAATTCTACCCTTTCCCTTGTTAAATCAATGTAAAATAAATTCTTACTGTTACTCCAACTGAATTATAGAATAGGCTTTTAAGGAACAGATTTATCAGCTGGCATCTTGTGCATGCCTGTAATCTCAGCTTCTCCGGAGGCTGAAGCAGGAGAATTGCAAGTTAAGGCCAGCCTGGACAATTTAGCAAGATCATATCTCAAAATAAAAAAAGCTGGGAATGTCCTTAAAAGTAGAACATTTGGCAAGGTGCAGTGGCACATGCTTATAATCCCAGCGATTTAGGAGGCTGAGGCAGGAGGATTGCAAGTTCCAAGTCAGTCTCAGCAATTTAGCGAGTACCTAAGCAACTTAGGAGACCCTGTCTCAAAAAGTGGGGGGTGAGAACTGGGGATGAGACTCAGTGGTTAAATGCCCCTGGCTTCAATTCCCAGTAACAACAACAAAAAAGTAGTAGGGCATTTGCCTAGCCTATTCTAGTATCTTGGTTCAATTCCTAGTACTTCGAAGAGGAGTGAAGGGAAGGAAATCTGGCATATCAGAAAATAGTTAAGTTGGGAATGATTAACCATGAATATTCTTATGACTGATTCTTCTTCCCAATTTTTTCCATTAGTGGAGACTCATAAACTCTAAAATTGAGTTAGAAGATGCCCCACTTTTTTTTTCTTTTTTATAGTACTGGGAATTGAACCCAGGGGTGCTCTGTCAATGAGCTACATCCCCATTCCTTTTTAAACTTTTTATTTTGACACAGGGACTAGCTAAGTCACCCAGGCTGCCCTCAAATTTGAAATCCTCCCTCCTCAGTCTCCCAAGTATCTTGAACTACAGGGGCACATCACTGGACCTGGCTAAATGTGCCTTACTTTAATGGTTCAATATTGGTGAGTTATAGTCTTAAAGGCATTTTATTATAGAAATTACAGGCTTAACATTATATAAGATACCTATTTAAAAGGAAATTCTTTAACGGATATTTTGGAATTTTTTGATTTAAATCTTTCCCCAATTCTGTGTGTTTATGTTTCAACAAATGTACTGTTTCAGGTGGAGAACAAGGACTTCAGTGTTTTCGATTGGCATCAAGTGGTCAGGATTGCCAGGTCAAAATCTGGGTTGTTTCTTTTAGCCATGTCTTAGGTATGTTTTCAAGTTTTCTCTAACATAATTTGTGAACTGAATAAGATTTCTGTTTTACCTATTTACTTAAGGTAATCTGAAAGCAATTACAAGAAACTTTGAATCAAAATGATATATACATATGATTTAAAGTTGGATGTTCACTGCTGCTTCTAACCTGGTCCCTACCTCTGTTACACAGATTCTTATTCACCAGTTTGTATTTGATTCATTTCATCTCTTTTGGTGATTTTTTAAAACAATTTCTGTTCACATTTTTACTCCTATATTTTTAAATTATTCATTGTAGTGACTGTGTTTTGGTAGTATGTGAGCTTTTTTTTCCCCCTTGCATTATCCTGTCACCTCAGGTGAGCCTTTCAGTGTCGAAGCTTATTTTGTTCAGAATATGCTCTTCCTTAATGTTATTTCTTTAATGATGCCCTTTCTGCTTTTCTCTGTTTATAACTCCCAACAGTTGAACTAGACCTCCGGAATTGATTCTCTATGTCTGCCCTGACCCTCTCCCATTTCTCTCCTAATCTGTTTATTTACTTTTTGGAAAAAGTTCTGAGAATTTTCTTTTAACCTTCTTTTGAATTTTTATCTCATTAACTATATTGTCAAATTCTAAAAGTTCATCTTTGCTCTTTATAGCATCTTTTTTATGAGTGTGAGATCTTGAAGCTGTGAATTAGTAGTCTTTTTTGTTAAGTTCCCTTCTGTTTCCTGATCATCTCTGCTCTTTGACCTTTTTTTTTTTTTTTTTTTTTTTTTTTTTTTTTTTTTGCTTACCTTGATCTTTCTTATTCATATTAGCTTCTTCAAATGGTTAGTGATCCTTAGTATTCTATTTCCATTTAAGAATTGAATAGTAAGGCCGGGCACAGTGGAGTTTGCCTTTAATTCTAGAGTTTGGAAGGCTGAGACAGGAGGATTATAAGTTGAAGGCCTGTCTGGGAATTTAGCAAGACCCTCTCTCAAAATAACATAGAAAATGGACTGAGGATATAATTGAGTGGTAGAGCACCCCTGGCTTCAATCCTCAGAACCAAAATAAGAAAAAAGGAATTGGACAGTAAAATGTTCAGATACTCCGTGCCCATGCGTTTGTTGTTGCTGGCTTCTCTTTAGGATGAAGACATGGGTAATTGGCTCTTAAGGTGAAGGGGTGGAAGGCAAAGAGGGTGGAGGTCTTTGTGGGCTCTCCGTGCAACCATTATTTGTCTTGCATTTTGCTTGGGAGGTTAAGCAGCTGGCTTTTGTGTTGGTTCTGTGGGATGGGATTAGGGAGGAAGTGGAGGCAGACACTGATTGCTCATGTGCAGACTTTCAGTTAAATTTTTTTGTTTCCAAGTTTATATCTGTCATTCTGATTTTTTTTTTTCTGGCTGCTGATAGCTAAGTCTTGAGGGGTTTTCTAGAACAGAACAACTTTCTTCTCTAGTTATAGCCTCCTCCCTTTGTACTCTGTGCTGTTATTCCTCTATACTGCCTCATCAATTATTCTGCTTTTGGCCTTCCCAAAATTGGTTTCACTTTCTAGTTTGCTGATGGCCTCCTTACCAATTCTCTTCATCCATGTACATTTATGTCTTTATTAATTTATTCATTATTTTTTTAATGGAGACTGAAATTTTGTGGTCACTTGGCCATCTTGATTCAGATGCCTCAAATTGTTTTATTATTTGTTACCTAATAGGCTTTAGTTGAATCACAAACTACATTTCTGTCATTCATAATTATACTAGTGTGTTGAGAATGGCTTATTAAAAAAGAAATACATTTCCTTTTCAGTGGAAATTTATTTATTGCCTCTTAGGTTGCCTGTAGTAATCCTTTTAGTTTATGTCCTATTGGTGAGGATGAAATTTCCTTTACTTTCTGGTCTCTCCTAACTCTTTCTTCTGCCTCTTTCTGTACAGAGTGAAATTCTGGTAAGAAACAATAAATACAGTAATGTATATGAGCTTTCCAATTACACTTATCCTAACTGTTCAAAAGAAAAGCTTTTTTTCACACATTGTAAAACATTTTTACAGTAACTTTTTAAAAAGTATAACAAGCTGGACATAGTGGCTCATGCCTGCAGTCTTAGCTACTTGGAACACTGAGGCAGGAGGATGTACGTTTGAGGCCAGCCTGGGCAATTTAGCAAGACCCTATCTCAGAACTTCTGGGATGTAGCTCAGTGGTAGAAGGCCCCAGGTTCATCTCTAGTACAACAAACAAAACAAAGTACATGTAACAGTATATAAATGTGTAGTTAAAGCCTTTTTATTAAGAAATTATGTGCATCTTAGTTTAATTTCTTATTTGTGGGGAGGAGTAGTTAGAAATATGGTTGTATACATGGCAATGTAAATCATTAGGGTCATATTGCAAGTTTTCTAGTCTTCATCTGATTTATAGCTTGATATTTTTCCTGTGTTAGTTAAAATGAAAGGCTTTTGAAATTCACTGTATTTCTAGTACATAGTATTGGTGCCTTTAATGCCCAAATCTGCTCTTCCAGGTAAATAGTTTTTTCTCCTGTTTTGAGCTTGAAAATTTTATCTGCTTTAATAACCTTTTGTTTAATTAAATGCTTGATATCCTCCCTAGGAACCATTAACACTTCAAAGCAGGTTTTATTATGTCTGATATATTTATAAATTTCACTTTTTTCTTTGCTCCTGGGGTGGGCAAAGTGAAATTTATAAATATATCAGACATAATAAAACCGTCTTAATTATTTTTATAGTTTGTCACTAAAACATTGAATTTTCTTAGTTTATGTTAAAGGTAAGAGTTGTGATATTTATTTTCAGTAATTCTATAAAGCATAAAAAAGGATTTCAGGGTTAACCATACCTGTAGGAGTGTTACAGATATGTTAGAACTATAAGAAAATCATTATTGGTTATTGTTACTTACAGAATAGGAAAATATTTTGCTGATGTGAGATTTTACAAAATTATAAGCATTGGATTTCTTAGTCCTTTGGAAAATTTACATGTTTTCTTTTTAAAATCGTTTGTGGTATAGCTTAAATGTTTAAAAATAATTTGGTAGTTATAAAATTACCCTGTCTAGCCTTAGCTGAGCACATCATTTTTCAATTCATTATTGAGATTTTTGAAGCCTCTTAATCACATTGCATTCCAGTTATTTGCTTAAATGTGTCAATATCTGAGCTGCATGAGGATTTTTAATTTTTGTGTATTTTAGGTGTTTAAAGATTATTGAATAAATAAGTGAAATAGTGTTGACTTAAAAATAAATTCTAAGCATGGTCAGCTTGTTAATTTTTCTCACTTCATTAATTGCAGGCTTTGAATTAAAGTATAAAAGTACATTGAGTGGGCACTGTGCTCCTGTTCTGGCTTGTGCTTTTTCCCATGATGGGCAGATGCTAGTCTCGGGGTAAGCTCTTTAATATTCTTAAACCATTTGATATAAAATGGAACATATAATCAGAAAAGCACATAACGCATAAAAGGATAGCTTGATGAATTATTGTGTCACCTACGTGTGTAACCATGACTTGGGTCAAGAAATCAAATATTGCTGGTTCTACTCTAGAAACCCTCTCCTTCTAGTGTTCTTTTCTGACTACAGTACCTGAGGTTGTAGAAAGTACTGCTTTTTTCTTTTAAAACTGTTTTAAAACAAATCATACCATGTGAATTATTTTGTGTCTAGCCTCCTTTACTCAGCATTATGCTTATAATATCTATTTATATTATTGCATTTAATTACAATAATAAGCCATTAATTTTCATGACCATATAATATTCTGTTGTGTAGAGATAAAACCAAAGCTATTTCCTGGTGGTAGAACAATTAATACTCCTATAGTAATTTTTTTTTATCCTAACCTGTATTTGGCATTGTGGGTCTTTTAAATTTTAGCTCTTCTGATGGGTTTATAGGGTTATCTTACTATGGTTTTAATTTGTATTTCCCCAAAACAGTAAGGTTGGAACTCGATTAGAAGTTTATTGATCTTTTATATTTTCTTCTGTTTTTAAAATTTTTTAGTTTTTTTAGATGGACACAATATCTTTATTTTGTTTTTATGTGGTGCTGAGAATCAAACCCAGTGCCTCATGCATGCTAGGCGAGTGTGCTACCACTTGAGCCACATCCCCAGCTCCTGTATTTTCTTCTTTATGAATTGCTTTTTAATGTTTCTTGCCCATTTTCTTATAGGTTATCTTTTTTTAGAAAAGTTTTTTATAATCTTATTGTATTGTTTTATACCTTTATTTATTTATTTTTATGTGGCGCTGAGGTCGAGCCCAGCACCTCACGCATGCTAGGCACGCACTCTACTACTGAGCTACAACCACAGCCCATCATACAGGTTATCTTTTTATTATTGACTTGTTAAATATGTGTGTGTGTGTGTGGTGTGTATTTCTACACATGAATCATTGTTGGTTATATGTGTTGTAAATGTCTTTTGCCACCTTCTAGATTTGCCTTCTCAAATTTCATAATTTTAGTGTTTTTAGTTTATGTTCTGAGATCTTGACGTTTTTTCATGTTATCTTCTAAAACCTTCATTGTTTTGCCTTTCACAAAATTGGTTTATGTGTATTAGGTGGATTAGGAATGTAGCTTCATTTCTTTCTGTATGGCTTTTTGTCCTAGAACCATTTATTGAAGATTATTCTTTCATCATCACTTACTGTGATCCCTTGTTAGAAATCAGTGCCACGTATATGTGGGTCTGTTTCTCACCCTGCTAGTGTGTGTGTCTATTTTTGTGTTCATCCTTGCTATAATACCACTCTTTCTTTATAAGGCTTTATATTTTGACTGTTCTTAGCTCCCTTTTTGTCTTGAGTTGAAAACCAATGAGAAAGAAATAGCACAGATGAGTAGACAATGTGACTATTTGCAACTAACTTGCTCCTGAGCTCTGGCAACAACATCCACTGCAGACTTCTCTTGCAAGGGCTAATTGGTGTGTGTGTGTGTGTGTGTGTGTGTGTGTGTGTGTGTGTGTCTCTCTCTCTCACACACACACACACACACACACACACACAGAGAGCTGAGTATGGCATCTTACCCCCAAACTCTCTAGTCATGTGTCATTTTTTTTTTAAGTAGTAGTAGGAGGAGGCCAGTAATCTTATTCTAGAAGAGATGGGAAGTGAGTGTTTTTTGTCCTCTAAAATATGCTTATTTACATTTTATTTATTTTATAAGTAAATTAGCTGGAGTTTTATTGTTATGAATCAAGCATGGTTTAAGTGAACAACCTTCTTTTACTCAGTAGTGACCAACAGAATGAGGCTTGAGATCACCTTTCCCAAAACTCAGTCCATCTCTTTTTCCTTTATACACTAACTAACAATTTATGTCTTCCCAATGCAGTGCTCATAAAGATCACTAATGATGATCCTCCCTCTCCCTGTACTCCCCAGGTACTGGGGATTTAACCCAGGGTGCTTTATCACTGAACAACATCCCAAGTCCATTATTTTTTATTTTGAGATAGGGACTCTGTAAGTTGCTGAAGCTCAAACTTGTGATCCTCCTGCATTAGCCTCTTGAACTGCTTCTCAAATGATACATCAAAGAGGAATTAGTTTTAATTTTATCTGGTGGTAGCCTCAAAAGATAAAATTTCCTTTTAGGTTTTTTTTTTTTTAATTGTTGCTTTGACAGCAGTGAGAATTTGAGACAAAACGTAATGGGAAGTGGATGGGAGGACCATTTTGAATGTAAATTTAGCATGGCTGCGTTCTACTCCAAATGAAGTTTTTGCTATCATCCCTTTAGAAGCAGCAAGCTTAAGCAGAACTGGGCCTAGGTCAATTAACCAAAAGCCACGTCACCCAATCACCCATTCACTTGAAATTAAAACACACACACACACACACACACGTTTCTGTTGACCAGATTTCCACTTAATAAAATCTTCAAAAGTAATGTTAATGTGCTCCTTACTCTCAGTCACATTGCTATAGCTGGATACCTGGTTTCTGTAGCTCTTATGAAAGTATTCTTGTTTGTGGATACTTGCTCAAATTGATATATCAGAGGGGTGATAAACACTGAGCAGTCCTGTCTGTCATCTTGCTAAATGTCACCATGTAGTGTTTTATTTTCTCCACATTTTTTTATTTGTACATTATAGTTGTACATCGTGGTGGAATTTATTGTTACATATTAGTACATACACACAGTATAACGATATAATTTGGCCAATATCCCTCTCCAGCAGTTTCCCACTCCCTCCTTCTACCCCCTTGTTCTTTTCCTCTGTGCTACTGATCTCCCTTTGCTTTTCATGTGATAACCCCTCCACCACCACACTTTTCTTTTCCTTTTTCCTCTCTAGCTACCACATATGAGAGAAAACATCCAATCCTTGACCTTTTGAGTTTGGTCTGAATGGTCTCAAGTTCCATCCATTTTCATGCTAATGACATAATTTCATTTTTCTTTATAGCTGAATAAAACATTGTGTACATATACCACATTTTCTTTGTCCTATTGATGGACACCTAGGCTGGGTCCATACTTTGGCTATTGTGAATTATGCTGCTATGAACATGGGTGTGAATGAATTACTATAATATGCTGACTTTAATTCTTTTGGATAAATGTGGAATATGTAGTGTATTTTTTAAGAGATGCTCAGAAATAGTGGATTTTACCCTAAGAATTTTATACACTCTAGAGATAATAACCTATATATTGAGGAATTTAGGACTAAATAAGAGTATCTATAAATTATGCCTAGCATATATATACATACTCAATTAATTTTACTTGCTAGTATTTCATATATATACCTTATTGTAGTTGGACACAATACCTTTATTTTATTAATTTATTTTGTGTGGTGCTGAGGATCAAACCCAGTGCCTCGCACATGCCAGGCAAGTGCTCTGCATGGAGCCACAACCCCAGCCCCATTCACTCTGTTTTGAAATTTTTTTTCTACATCCAGAATGCATTTTGTGCTTCTCATCTTCTTGTATTTTATTTTAGATTTGAAATTTTAAACTGTAATTCCTATTTTGGAATTATTAGCAAGGATTCTAAACTTATCTGTCATTAACAAATGGATGGCCTACTGAACAAGGAATTTTAAGCTTGACAATAGCTGTGACTCCTATGGTTAGGCTATAATCAACTACCTTTCAATTAGGTACAAATATTGATGTTATACAGAGGGTAGTAACAATTGTCTTGCTGATATGTTTTTTCGTTTTTTCACAATAGTGGCATAAAGACTACTTCCAAGGAGAAATAACCAGATAGAAAATTTTAATCTGTTGTTTTAAAATTGTGTACTTTGTTGTTGTAATGTGTTTTTCTTTGTATTATCTTTTTTTAATTCCAACACCAAGTTTGGAATTATACTTTCAAAAATGGGTACCAAGCCATAGGTACATTATTAGTAATTAGGGTATAACCATATCAATGGTAGAGAACAGTGTTATCTGAAACAACTAAGTAGCAAGTAATAACTTTTCTTTGTAATGATCTTTTCCTTTTGGGTTACTAACATGATATGGATTGCATCTTTATATGTCACAGATGCTTGTTCTGCTTATGTCTGTGAAGCATAAATAGCATATACAGTTTTAATAAAGTGCATAATTTTCTGATAGATTTTATATTTGGCATTTTTAAAATAAAAATTTATATAAACAAAAAGAGACTGCTTTCCAAATGCTTATGTTTATTAACCTAGAAAAGTCACTAAGGTGATTTAGAGTACTAATTATATAAATGTACTTTGTTTTTATAGAAACTTTCATCATTAATTTTCTTTTTCTTTTAAAGATCAGTGGATAAGTCTGTCATAATATATGATACTGTAAGTATTTCAAAATCTTTTTTGTGACCTCAATTATGTTTGTAAAACAACTTCAAATTCAGTTAGGCATGGTAGAAAAAGTAGTTTTCTTCTATTTAGTATACCCAAAAGTATAGTATATACATTCTCCCAAATGCTAAAATAACCAGAAAAGTAATGAATTATTTTTGGGATAAGCTCTTAAATATTGCAATAATGATTTTAAGATGGACAGATTTTAAAATTTGATCATAGGAAATACAGATTTAAGTGTACCAATATCAGGCTGGGGCTGTAGCTCAGTGGTATAGCGCTTGCCTTACACGTGTGAGGCCCTGAGTTCAATCCTCAGCACCACTTAAAAAAAGTAAACAAAATAAAGATTAAAAAAAAGAGCACCAATATCCAAAAATTACTTTCAATCACTTGTTAAACTTTTATATCAGGCTTCCATAACAACAAAGAAGGAATGTTTACCCCAGGGAATTTGGAGAGTGTAACTGAAAGTGACCTACTATTCCTAGAGATTGGGAAGATTGAGATACTAGCATAAGAAAGATCAGGTTATTGTGGAATTGGAAAAATGGATCCACAGATCTGCCCATACATCTATGTGGGTAAAGATCAAGAGTATGAAGAAGAATGAAGGTTTTACATATAACAAAGATATAATTGAGAAAAATAGAAAAATATTCAAGAGAAAATTGGAGTTGAATGGAACCTTATAATGATTGAGCTTATACAGTAGCTATGCCAGCAAATCAATTAGCATGTCAAGCCAAGTAATCTAAACTTTAGTGCTCCACACAAAAGTTCAAGTCACTGAAAGGTCTGAAAGGAAATGGGGAAGAATACTCAATCTAGATTAGGTAGATCTTTAATAGTTCATCAACTTTGTGTATATGTGGGTGGGGATGCTGGACGTGGAGCCCCAGGCCTTGTACATGATAAGCAAATGCTCTACCACTGAACTATTTCCCCATCACTCTCATCAACTTTTTGATATTTTATATTTGCAAAAAAGTTATAACATTAAATTTTCTTTGTAAAATATATATAAGTTCTAGTTAAATACATCTATATATTTGATGGCCACTTAAGTATATTCAAAATATAAGTGACAATTTCTATTCACTGATTCTACAATGTGTACAAGTCACATGCTATAGCAAAAACACATTTTTTTCATTTAACATGTTTGTGTTACTATTAATAAATTTTAAAAAATCATCAAATGCCAAGGATCTGTTGTACTAAAACTGTCTAAGAAAGTAGTCAGTAGACAATAATGCTGGTACCTGAAAAAGAGTGAAATAAGCATTTGATACTTTGTGCAGTACTGGGGATTGAATCAGGGCCTATTGCATGTGAGGCAAACACTCCATCATCCAGCCCTTTTAAAAATTTTATTTTGGTAACAGAATCACACTGAGTTGCCCAGGCTGTCCTCGACTATGATCACGTTGCCATAGCCTCCCACTTAGCTGGAACTACAGCATGTATCATCACACCCACAGTACTTGATAATACTATTAGTTATAAATGACATTCTTTGCTATTCACTGAGTGAAGTTCCAACTGATATTAGTTACTACTAATACATATGAGAATATGCATAACCTATAAATAATGTATGTCAAGTGAATCTTCATCAGTAACTACTCTTGCCTGAGAAAATATTAAAGCTGTTTTTGTTGTTTTCTTTCAGAATACTCAGAATATACTTCACACATTGACCCAGCATACCAGGTCTGAACTTAATCTCATTTTGTATTAATATAATTAAAAAATTAGAAGATACGTAATGTTTATTTTTATTTACTAGGTATGTTACAACATGTGCCTTTGCACCCAATACCCTCTTACTTGCTACTGGTTCAATGGACAAAACAGTAAATATCTGGCAATTTGATCAGGAAACACATTGCCAAGGTTAGTAAATTAATCATCTTCAACCAAGTTTAACCCACTCACTACTGAGATCAGACATTTAGTAACTCTTTTCTCCTCTTTCATTCTCCTTTTCTCTCTCTTATTTTATTGTGTTAGGGGTCCTTGTGCATAACAGTGCCTTGTGCATAACAGGCAAGCATTCTACTGAGCCTGAAATTGGGTAAATCAGAGAAGCCAGTGTTAAAGTAGTTGACCTGCATTAAAACTGTTGGTAAAGACTTTTGAGTGCACACTCATATCATACTTCCCATGGTTTTGTATGTTGTTTATTTGTACTCCATATTAATTTTTCAGATAAATGTAGCCTGAAGACAGAATAGGAATTATAGTTGTATTTTGCTGGCTTTGTTTTTGGTGTAAGAAACAACATTGGCGCATAATTTAGGATTTTATTTTTGTCACTGTTAGAATTAACTCAAAATGCTGGTGCTGACATGCAGATAGATGATAGAGCAAAGACCTTTGCTGGTATGAGTTTTATATAATAAAGAAAAATTGTTTTTCTGGAGTGAAAAAGAAGTTCCAAAAGAGTAATACTTGATATAACAAGTAATATTAAATAATACTTCATACATAGTGATAATTGATTTTTTGAAATTCTTGGAAAGTTAGCTGGGTATGGTGGTGCATGCCTGTAATCCTAGTGACTCTGGAGCCTGAGGCAGAAGGATTCCAAGTTTAAGGCCAGCCTCAGCAATTTAGCAAAACCCGGTCTAAAAATAAAAAGGGCTGGAGATGTGGCTAAGTGATTAAGCATTCCTGTGTTTAATTCCCAGTACCGCCCTGACCAAAGGGATTTAAATTTAAATTTAAATTTTTTTATTTACTTTGCAGTTCATAGTGGGAATGTTTATGAAAGACTTTATTATTAACCTCACTTGCCTTTTCATGTGTGTATGTATTTAGCAAGGAGCATGGAAGATCAGCTGAAGCAATTTACTGAAGATTGGTCAGAGGAGGATGTCTCAATGTGGCTTTGTGCACAAGGTTTAAAAGACCTTGTTGGTATTTTCAAGATGAATAACATTGACGGAAAAGAACTGTTGAGTCTTACAAAAGAAAGTCTGGCTGATGATTTGAAAATTGGTAAGATTAGTGAAAAACAGTCTTAAAAACAACTTTTAATTATTTACTCTGAGGTTGATTTTAGTAATCATAACAGAATAACAGCAAGTATTCTGGTGTGTGTGTGTTTATTTTTTTGTCTAGAAGGAGAGTGTATTTTTATTAGATTAGGCAAAAGAAAGTGTTACATAGCATTTATTTTGGTAACTTAACCTAACTTGTAATTGGAATTTTAAAAATCATTTTAAAAATTGATATGTAATTCATATACCAAAAAATTCACTCTCTAAAGTATACAATACAGTGATTTTTTTTTTTGTGTGTGTGTGTGTGTTTTCTCCGAGTTGTACAGTCATTGTCACTATTTAATTTTAGAACATTTTTATCACCTCCAAAAAAACCAAAATCCCAAACCCATTAGCTGTCACTGCTATTCCCCTTTCTTTCTGGTTTCTGGAATCACTAATCTTTTCTGTGTATATGGATTTGCTTATATTGAGACATTTCTATAAGTGGAATTATATAATACATGGCCTTTTATGCTACCCTCTTAGTATGTTTTCAAGGTTTATCCATGTTTGATCATGTATCAGTACCCCATTCCTGTTTATGACTATTATTCCATTGTATGAATTTATTGCTTTTTGCTTACCCATTCATCAGCTGATGGAATTTGGGTTATTTCTATCTTTTAGCTATTATGAATAATGTTGTTATGAACAATCATATAAGAATCTTTGAGCATTTCAGTTTTCTTGGGTGGATAATTGGTCTGAATTGTTGAGTTATATTGTAACTCTTTGCTTAACATTTGAGGAGCTGCCAAGCTGTTTACCTATGCAGCTGTGGTATTCTACAATTTCACAACCAGTGTGTGAAGGTTCCAGTTTCTCACATCCTAAATAATACTCATTTGCTTTTTAAATTGCAGCCATTCTCATGGATTCAGGTTTTTATTTGCATTTCCCTGCTACTAATGATGTTGTCATAATCCGTATGGGTTGCAATAACAAAAATCTCATAAACTGGGTAGTTTATAAACAACGTAAGTTTATTTTTCAGAGTTCTGGAGGCTGGAAAATCCAAAATTATTGTATTGGCAAAGTATTGTTATCTACTGAGGGACTATTTCCTGCTTTATGTATGCCTTCCCACTGTCTCTGTGTCGTTGAAGGGGCAAGTTTTCTCTTTTGTGCCTCTTTTTATAAGGGCACTAATCCTATTTATGAGGACTCTACTCTCATATCCTAATTACATCCCAAAATTTCCAGCTCCTAACGCCATCTTATTGGTGATTTCAGCATATGAATTTGGTGGAAGGGAACACAAAATTCAAACCATAGCAGGTGTTGAGCATCTGTTCCTCAACTTATTGATCATTTTTATACCTACTTGGAGAAACATCAATCCTTCGTCTTTTTTTTTTTTTTTTTTTTTTTGGTGGAACTGGTGATTGAATGCAGGTCTTCACACATGCTTTGGGAGCACTCTTAATCACTAACTTACATCCCTAGTCCTTTATTTTATTTTGGGTCTTGCTAAGTTGCTGAAGCTGGCTAAGACAGGAGAAACTTAATTTTCTTTTTTGAGGCCAAATTTTAATTTTGGCCTCAAAATTAAGTTTCTCCTGTCTTAGCTTTCTGAGTACCTGGGATTACAGGTATGCACCACTATGCCCAGAAATGTTTTTTTGTCTTTTTTTTTGTTTGTTTTGTGAGAGTTTATATATGATTTGCAAATATTTTCTCTCATTTTGTGGGTTATCTTTATATTTTCTTGATAATATCTTTTGGTGCACTGGTACACAGAAATTTTAAATTTTGATGAAATCCTATTTATCTGTTCTCCCCCCAATTATTGCTTGTGCTATAGGTGTCATATCTAAGAAACAATTGCTTAATCCCAAATCTTGAAGATTTATACTTGTGTTTTCTTCTGTGACTAAGCTTTAGAACTTAGAACTTAGGTCTGTTTTTGTTTTTGTGATACTAGAGATTGAACCCAGGACCTTCCACAAGCTAGGCAAATGCTCTTTCAGTGAGCTACAGCTCTAGCCTTTTTTTATTGCATTTTCAGACAAGGTCTTGCTAAATTGCCCAGGTTGGCTTTGAACTTGCAACCTTTATGCTTCCTGCTTCTTGAGAAACTAGGAATATGGGGGTGTGCCACTGCACCTGGCTTGGCTTAATTTTTAATATAGTGTGAGATAGGGGTTATCTTTATTCTTTCATGTGTGGATATCTAATTGTTCCAGTATCTTTTGTTGAAAAGATGGTTCTCTTCCCTTTGAATTTTTTTGATAACCCTTATTGAAAATCAGTTGCTCATAAATGTGATGTTTATTTCTGGAATTTTAATTCTGTTTCATTGATATGTCTGCTCTTAGGCTGATATCATATTGTCTTATTGTACTTTTGTAGTAAGTTATGAAATTGGGAAGTGTATTTGTCCCCCATCTTTGTTGTTGTTTTCAAAATTGTTTTGGCTATTCTTGGTCTTTTGCTTTTCTATATGTGTTTTAAGATCAACTTGTCAATTTTTGCAGAGCTATTTTGATAAGAATTGTATTGAATATTTAGTTCACTTTAGAAATTGGCATTTAACAATATCAAGTCTTCTAATCCATAAACATAGGATGTTTTCTTTCATTCAGATCTTCTAAATCCTTTCAACAATGCTTTGTGACTTTCAGGTTTCCATTCATTTTTGTTAAGTGATTTAATAGTCAGGGATTTTTAGTATATTCATAGAGATGTACAACTATTATCACAATCTAATTTCAGAATATTTGCATTGCCCTCAAAAAAAAAAAAAAGAAAGAAAGAAAGAAAAACCTGCACTTGTTATCAGTACTCCTTATTCTCTCCTCTCTTTAAGCCCTGGCAATCACTAATTTACTTTGTATCTTGATGAATTTGCCTATTCTAGATGGACATTCCTTACGAATGAAATCATATAATATGTCCTTCTTTTCTTGGTTCTGGAGATTGAATCAAGGGCTTTCAAGATGCTAGACAAGCACTCAGCTAGTTCCCCGGATCTTTCTTATTTTGAGACAGGGTCTTGCCAAGTTGCAGAGTCTGGCTTTGAAGTTTTGATCCTACTGCCTCATCCTGCTGAGTAGCTAGGATTACACATGTAAACCACTGCATCTGAAAATACATGTGTCCTTTTATATTTGACTTCCTTCATTTAATATACTTTCAAGGTTTATCCATGTTCTTGTATGTTTCAGCACTTCATTCTTTTTTATGGCTATTTCAGTGGATGACTATACCACATGTTTATCTATTCACCAGCTGACGGACATTTGGTTTTTCCACTTTTGACTATTATCTATGATGCTGCTGTGAACATTAATGTACAAGTTTTTGCATGCCTGTATGCTTTTTTTGTTCTCTTGGTATATGATTAGGAATGCAATAACTGTATGTTCAACACTTGGAAGATCTGACAGACTATTTTCCAAAGCAACTGCATTATTTTACTTTCCATTAGCACTGGGGCTAGTTACTTATCCTTGCCAATACTTCCTATTACCTGTCTTCTAGCTTATAGCCATCCTAGTAGCTTGAAGTGGTATTTCATTGTGGCTTTATTTATGGTTAATGACTGGTACATTTTTTAAGTGCCAGTTGGCCATTTATGTATATTCTTTCCTGTGCCATTTTTTATTTGTTTTGTGGTACCAGGGTTTAAACGCAGGGCTATTTAAACACAGTTTTGCTCTGGTTCTTTTTATTTTGAGACAAGGTCTTGCTTAGCTGCCCAGGCTGTCCTTGTACTTGCAATCCTCCTTCCTCAATCTCCCATGTAGCTGGGATTACAGGTGTGCACCATGGAGCCCAGCATCCTTTGCCCATTCAGAAATTACTTATCTTTTTATTATTGATATGTAAAAGTTGCTTTTGTATTCTTATAAAAAAAACAAACTTGGGAGTCTTAGTGCCTTGTTTTAATAAACATAATAACCAGACGCTCTTATCAATACGCTGTAGTAAAACCTCAGTCAACAGAAAGCTTGGGAAATAGGGTATCTGTATTAACATTTATTACTAATGAAGAGTGAAATATCAAACATTTTACTATAGAAAACATTTTAAAATACAATAGTATACTTTCTTTAAATAGTAAATATAACCTTTTAAGAAGTCAACAGGGTTGGGCAAGATGGACCACACTTGTAATCCCCGCTACTTAAGATCTAAATCAAGGCCAGTCTGGGCTATTTAATGAGACTCTGTCTCAAAATAAAAAAAGGCTGGGGATGTAGCTCAATGGTAGAGTGCTTGCCTAGAATGTGTGAGGCTCTGGGTTCCATCTCCAGTACTGCAAAAACAGTAACAACAACAACAACAACAAAAACACAATGGGGATTTTTTTTGAAAATACTTAGATGGTAAAAGTTATGTTGTCTGTTCAGGTCATATCATGTAAGTTACTTTTGTATTGCTAATAACTTCTTTACTTTATAATTTACTCACTCTGAGAGTAGGTAATAGACTGTAGGATGTCTTTTATTTTAAAAAACGTCTGGTAAATTTAGCATCTTAGTTGATTTCTCATTAATCTCACATAATGAATCTTTACCTTATCCAGCAGAAGTACTTGACACTATGAATTAATTTTAGACTCAAAAAAGGATGTTTGAAAATAAAAGCACAATAAAAAATGAATAGAAATAGAATTCTGTTTTGGTTGTTAGATAAATAAAAAAAAGATATTCTTACAGGATTAAATTAATGGCCTGAAATATTCTTGTACAATGAATCTCGGGTTTAGTAGTGATAATCAATGAAGATAAGTTCCATAAAATGTTAGAAGTTCAATGAAATGACAAATTCAGTGGTAGTTAATGATGAATTTGAA
The DNA here is from genome assembly GCF_052094955.1 of Ictidomys tridecemlineatus. Lineage (NCBI taxonomy): Eukaryota > Metazoa > Chordata > Mammalia > Rodentia > Sciuridae > Ictidomys > Ictidomys tridecemlineatus. The sequence continues at coordinate 129,220,037 of NC_135483.1, read as the reverse complement.
CAATCATGAATAGATACAGAAATGTTGCATATTTTCTAATGATTCTATGTTGTTTGGAAAGTTGGGAAACTCAACAAATTAGACACAGAATAAATTAAGTAAACAGATTATATGTTTTTATATTTATATTTTCACATAATCCTGAAGTATCTTCATTCTAAAGGCTCAAGAAGCTACCCTTAATCTTCTCAAGTGCTATTTTAAGATACAGTGAATCCTTTTAGTCTTGAGTTTTAAGAAAAACAGATCCTTTCTCAAAACAGCAAATTGGACTAATAGAGAATTAAAATTGGGTCTGAAAATAAATGTAAAAGGCAAACTGATGAATGCATAACTATTTTGCTTGCTTTTACCTTATGGTATAATTTTTCAAACAGTTCTAATGTCAGTATAAATTAATTCTGAATTTGCTTAACATTCAACAGATGGAGGAAGTTGATTGAGCAGTAAAGTATATTGATCAAAGTAGTATATCCATTGTTTGACATTTTAAAAATTATGGAATTAAACAGTCTATCAAATCTTCTATCCATGGACTTTTTGTAAATATACAATAAAGAGACTTAACTGCATATGAATATTTGAATCTGGTGCTTTAACAAGGTTAATAGCCATTTTTTAAGGATTCCTAATGAAACATAGTAGACACATAATATTAATTAAGGAAATAAATTCTTATATCTAGTACTAAATTTGCATAAGGAATTTCCTGACAGATTACAGGTTCAAAAGATCCTTAATGTTGAGAGGGATATCTTTTTAAGACATTTGTGAATCCATGAATTTATAAACACTACTGTAATAACATGTCTTAGAATTTGGAATTATTGGGCTGGGGTTGTGGCTCAGCAGTAGATCGCTCATCTAGCACAGGTGAGGCCCTGGGTTTGATCTTCAACTCCATATAAAAATAAATAATTAACAATATTGTATCCATCTACAACTAAAAATATTTTTAAAAAAAGAATTTGGAATTGTTGTAAGTGATATAATGATGGAAATTTAGATTGACAAATGCCAAGGAATATGTGTCATGCTTATATTCAAATAATCAAGAATCATACATTTCATACATTTCTAATTGGAAATGAGATGTTTTCAAAGGTTTGCTCTTTGTTTTGATTTTTTCTTTCCAAGAAATCATAAAAGCACATAGGTGTTTTTTTTTTTCCTAATTTTCTGTGATTTGGAAAAGTGTCCCCCAAGGGTCTATATGTAAAAAAGTCTGGTCACCAGCCTGTGGTGTCACTGGGAGATGGTGGAGTCTTTAATAGGTGGGACCAAGTGGGAAGATGTTAGATCACTAAAGGTGTGTCCTTGAAGTGGATATTGTACCCAACCCCTTTTTCTCTCCCTCTTTCTCGTTTCCTGGGTGTCATGAGACGAGCAGCTTCTTTTGCCATGTCCTCTTGCTGTGATGTTCTACCTTTCTACAGGCCTAAAGGCAATGGGGCCAAGTGATCATGGACTGAAACCAATCCAAAATAAACCTTTCCTCCTTTTAAGTTGTTATTACCTCAGGTATTTCGTCACAGTAATGGAAAACTAACACAGAATTGGAAAATTATAATACAAATTCCTTTTCAAATTTTACATATCAACTGTCTTCACATCCTCAGATTTTGAAAGTTTCATGTTTCAGTTCCTAGTAATGCTTCATTATGTCGATTTTTCACTTGTTTAAAACTGTGAATGTTATTGACATTGTCATTCTGCATGTCATTAAATATTTTTCCTATTTATACATAAAGCGAAATAGTCCCTTCAGCTCCTAGTTATTGTGCACTGATTTGCTATTGGAATGAGCATAACTTTTCATTTCAACTGCTGCTTTTAAGTTGGTACATTCCACTTTCCATTGAGTACTTGGACATTTTTGGTATCTCCTTTTCTCAAACTGATCAGTTGTCCTGTTGCATCTTTCCATACAGGTGTGGACCACACTGTTTTTCTGGATATTGGTGGTTTGTCCTTACCTATTTTTATTGTAGGATTCAAGAGGATACCTTGCTACCTTGTTTTGTTGAAAATGTTGTCCATGGAATATAAGTTTGTTGTGTAGTTACTCTGTTTTTATGTGGGGATTCAGAGAAATTTGAAATGATACTGCTTCTACCGCTTTCACCAAATTCTAACCAAAAACCTACTTATAGTTGTGTATTTCTTTCCTAAGTTAGCTTTTATATCTTATTTTCTGTTGATCATTCTAATCATTTTATAATTTTTTATTTGTCAAAAATAAATAAAAAACAATTTTTAAATTTTCTTTTCAGGTTACTAGTATTGGGTTCTGTTGTTTTCCATGGGGCAGTGGAGACCAGCTTGTTTGTGCATGGTAGTTATCAGGCTCCCATGCTGTTCTGTTCTCCAGCCTCTAGCTAATGCTGGTTATGCTGCTTTGGTAATGTTCCTTAAAGGACAGAATTGGGAAGAGTGAAGGGCACAAGTAGAAAGAACTCTTGACCATTTATGTACACAAATATCTGCTCTAAACTGTCGTTTCCCACCTCCCATTCTCAACCCAGTTGCCTTTGTTTTGTCTGGGAAGGAAGGGAGGGTGGATTTGGTGGCCCATTTTGCTTTACAAAAAACCAGCTAGTGTTTCAGGAGTATAGTAGATAATAGGCAGATACTGCTATTTCTTATACCAAGAGTTTACTGGCCATCAGCTAGTAAGGGTCCTTGCTTTCTGAGCAGTTAAGTTTATGGTACTTCTTCCCAAAACCCAACCACAAAAGGAGATATTTGTGGTTAAACTCTTTGGAAATGGTCTGGTAAATGTTCCTCCGAGAGCAAGGTGATCTCACTCCTGTGTGTATGTGTGTGGTACTGGGGATTAAACCCAGGGGTGTTTTGCCACAGAGCTATATCCCCAGTCCTTTTTATTTTTTATTTTTGAGACAGAGTCTCACGAAGTTCCAGAGGCTGGCCTTGAACTTGTGATCTTCTTGCCTTAACCTCCCCACTCACTGGTATTATAAGAGTGTGTCACCATGCCTAGCTTCGATTTTTAAATGATGCTAAACTTATCCAAGGATAAGACCCAATTTTGGGGAATTTTGAATTAGGGCCTCTTATATTCTGTGTTATAAATATATACACATTCTATATATTAATTTGCATGTATAATATTTTTGATGGGAAAATACTTTTTTCAGAATATTAAATGCTGTTATATCCTTTTCTTGTTGTAAACTATATAATTATCCCTTTAAATGAGATCTTACTGTGTAATTTTACAAACATGTTCTAGAAACACTCATGAGAGTTAATCAAGCCCTGTGGAGGTAGAGTTTTACTTGGCAAATTATCAGGAAGCAGATCCTAGTCACAAGAGGTTTTCTACTATCTCACCTCTAATAGGTGCACCTCAGTACATCTTGTTCAGTCAGGCCTTCAATCTGTTGGTCTTACCCATCTATTTAAATGGCTTCTATTCTCATTTCCCTCGTTACTTAACTTTTGAAGTGCATGACCTATCATTATAGTTCGTATTCAATCCTCCAATTTATTTGATGAAAATAAAAATACACAGTTCATTAATCTTCAGAAAATGTGGCACTGTGGATGGACCGATCTTGGGAAGAGGTGAACTCAGTGCACTCTCGTGAGTTATTCTGACTTGTTACATTTAAGTCTGTGGTGATCAGATAACAGTGTACTTGACTTTAGAGGCACCCTTCTCTTTATAGGCACTTTTGAGTAGCTTTCTATTCAATCTGGATAGTGATCTCTAACTATCTGAGTCAATATTTTTGCAAAATCATTCAACATGTAAAGAAATTATTGATTTCTGTTACTTTAAAAAAATGCTTTAGAGATCCTTAATTTGGTTTCAGCAATTTACATATTAAAAAAGTCCTAGGAAGGTAGTCACTAAGCAGCAGGCTAATTTGCTACATTAACATGAATATGGGCAGCTAGCTCCAATAAATTTAAACATTTATTACTCATGGCACTGAAGGCATGGGCTTCATGTTCTGATTAATTCCTTTTCCGCCTATGCCTCATGGGAGCCATTTGTGTTTGTGTCATAGCTGAGGAACCCTGAGCTTATGAAATCCCCAGTCTTATAAGGGGACTGTCAGCAGAGTAGGCCAATAGGAAAACATCATCTTCATACTGGTTATGAAACAAACTTGCTTTCTTCCTGGGAAAGAGAGTGTATCTGACCTCCAAGGACATTTGCAAACTTCCTTGAAAAGCTTATATAAGATAAGAAGTATCCTAAGATGTGCATAAGCACCCTGGGGAATTATCTCTCAACAGAAATAGTGCTGGTTTGGCTTTTTATGGGAACTATGAAGCATTCTGAAATACAATTCTTTTCTTCTATCCATCCTACCCTAAATACCTCAAACTAAAGTAGAACTGTCAACCAGTTCTAAAAATATAAACAACCAATAACACTAAACTTCCTAAAATCAATTATACTAGACTTCTAAAAGTAAAAATTGAGATGATTTTTTAAAATTAAAAATGAAATTTGTGCATACTGCTGTTTTGGACAAGCAGCTGAGACTTTTCATTGTGTTTCATATAAGAATGAGCAAATATATCTAATTTCATTGTTTCTTGTATTATTATAACATGGATTTTTTAAATTATTCATCTGAACTTTCAAAGTTATTAGTAATTTTTTGTTATATAGATTTTTAATCGTTGTTTTATGGTGCTGGAGATTGAACCCAGGACCTTGCATGTTTAATGCGATGACAGGATCTTTCATAAGAACTAGATCCATAGCCCATGTCATATAAATAAACCAATAAAATGAACCTTTTCTGGTTTTGTTGTGTGTTAATTTCTGGCACCTGAAATTCTTGAATTTTCACAATCTAAGGTGGTTCAAAATAAACTACCAGCTGCTGACATAGCTTAACCAACAGGTAGTATTCTGTATTACAGTGATTCATAAAGGAATTTTTAACAGACATTTTCATATGGTAAAACAGTATGTTGGAATATTTCTGGTTGTAGTAGGTAAAAATCTTTTTGCTAAGGAGTGGCATAAAAATTTCCAGCCCTTGGGCTAGGGCTGTGGCTCAGTGGCAGAGTGCTTGCCTCGAATGTGTGAGGCACTGAGTTCGATCTCCAGCACCACATAAAAATAAGTAAAATAAAACTATTGTGTCCTTTTACAATTAGAAAAAATATTTTTTTTTAAAAAAATTCAGCCCTAATGGAATACTTTCTTTTCAGAATCTCTAGGGTTGCGTAGTAAAGTGCTGAGGAAAATTGAAGAGCTCCGGACCAAGGTGAAATCCCTTTCTTCTGGAATTCCTGATGAATTTATATGTCCAATAACTAGAGAACTTATGAAAGATCCTGTCATCGCATCAGGTATGTGTGATACCTACCAAGTCGGCAGGGCACGCTTATGTGCTAAACAAATAATGTAGACAGAAGTTTGCTTAAATGTGGAGAATTTTCAACATTCCTGTTTTCTCACTAGTTTTTTTCCTTTGGAAAAACTCATTAGGGCTGAGGTAAACAATTGAACATTTTATAATAAAATTGGACAGGTTCAGAATTGAGAAAAGGATTTTTCAGACTTAAACTTGTAAAATGTATATATAGTTGCCAGAACATAAAGATATCATTTTTAAGTTAGACTACTGAGAACACTTAGGGTTTGTCATAAATTTAAACATATATAGAGAAAAAGAATTTAAAGATGAAGCTGTAACATTCCACATTATTAATCATTGTCCATATACACATATTTTTCGTAGTTGTAATTAGTGAATTCATATTCCATTGTAGGGTGTTTTATTTGACCTCAAATTTTATTACACATTTATGCATTTTGACTTAATCTATGTAATTTGTACTTACAATACCTCTGAGGTTTTGCTACATTTTGTTTAACTCTTCTACTAATTGGTGTGTGTGTGTTTACAAATCTTGTTGTAGCTCCATAGTACTGACATCCCAGTTTCTGTTGTCACTATTACTTAGGGTATTTCCATAGGATGTATGCCCCAGTGCAATTAGTATATTAGAAACTGTATTCCTTATACTAGAGAGGCAATGAGTTCTATACCTTCCCCTTCCTTGCCTGATTGGATATCAGTGATGTTTTTTTCTTTCTCAATGACACATGAAGAGCAACTTCACTTTCCATTTCTTTGTGTAAGACTGAGTTTGATCATCTTTTTTGATTTGTAATTTTCTATGTGACTTCTTATTCACAAGAATTTAGTTCAAATTCAGCTTTTAGTTTTTATTCTTTAATAAGAAAAACACTTATGGAAGGCGGGTACATACACTGAAGAGCCAGACTACCTGAGTCTGCTTCATTACTTATCTGTGTTATCTGTGGAGGACTATTCAATCTCTCTGGTCCTCATTTTCCTCATGTACAAAATGGGGATATTAGTACTTACCTCATGAAATTCTTGAATGAGTTAATATGTTAAGTATGTAAAACAACTGCATATAATAAACATTGTAGTGTTAGCTTTTTAAAATTTCAAACTGAAATTTACTATGAGTATAGTAGTGGCTATATATTTTTGAGTTGGTATATAAGGATTCTTGTTTGTAATTGAAACTCAACTTGAGTTGGCTTTCAATGATATAGCAATTGACTTATTAAATGTGAATCATAGTGTATTCAGAATTTCCTTATCTGTGCAGAGCCTTCTGAATAATCACTTATGTGCCTTTCCCACATAATGGAAAAACATGACTACAAACTGGTCCCAAAGTTTATTTACATTTTATGTTTTTGCCCACTTGAGAGTGATTGGTCTGACACAAACCCCACAAGAACTCATTGGCCCAATTTGAGCCAGAACCCTGGCTCAGTGGTCATCTGTTACAGGAATGAGGTGGAATACTGCCTTCTTAGCTGTAGAGAGTTGAGAGGAAGATAGTATTGGGAAGGGCCTCTCTCAGAAAAGGGGGTGTGGCACTGACCAAATGGTAAATGTCCACTCTAAAAATTTTTCCAAGTTTCCTATCTTTAAAAAAATATATTACTTTGTATTAAAGTTACAAATTTTTGAGTTTTGAGGCTGTTTTTTTGGGGGAAACATCTGCATGGGATCAAAGAATATGAAAGGATTTTTATGAGGAGCTTGATATTTTCCTTGTTTATTCATTCCTTGTTAAGGATATAATTTTAGACATTTTATAAAAATGTCTGTCCTCTTTGATTGCAAAATCATTTTTAGCAACATTGATGTCAGCATATAACATGTTAAAATTCAATCATGTTTTTTAAATAGTGGAATTGGACCAGTGTCTTTGTGATTATTGATAGATTTGGGCTAATTGATATTGGCATGGAGAATTTTCTAATTTTCCATTTTGAGCCCATCCCACCAGTATTTACATCTTTTGAACCAATTGCCTTGGACGAATTTCTAAGATATTTGTGTTTCATTCTTTTAAAAAATAGTCAAGCACTAAACATTTAAAAAAATGGAGGCTTTCTGTACTCTAAGCACTTATTTAGTTTTGGTGTGTCCTTCTGACTATTTCGTTATTTTAACTGATTAATATAAAAACTGTACATATTTTGAAGGTATCTGTGATGTTTTGATAACTCTTTGCCAACATGTTATTCTATAAGAAAATATTATTGATCATATAGTGCCTTCAGGTGGACTTGTGTAAATTTATCTTTTAATTTTAAAAAACTTGGTCATTTTTGCCCATTTAGTCCTTCTTAGAATTTCTTTGTTACAGTAGAAAATATCTGATGTTTTGACTAGGATTATAGGAAGTTAAATGAGGGGTGAAAGTAACTTTGCACTAGTCAGGCATTCCTTTTATTCTTTTTCTATTCCTGCCAGGTCTGTTCTGTTTAACTTAATTCACAAAGTAACAATTCATGATATTAAAACCTACTAACCTTGTCTGACCATTTTTCTTGTTCTACATTGTTTTCACTGTGTCTGGAGAAACACTCTCTTCTCTTAGTTCAGGTGTTCTGTCAGTTTAATTCCTATGTTTTGCTTCAAAGAATGTCTTTGGTGTGGATTTCTTTTGCTCAGGACACACTGTGCATCTTGAGTGTGTGTATCTTCCAATTTCAGCCATTCTCATACATTTTTTTCAGACTTTCCTACTAATATACTGTAAGTTGTCTAACCTGCCCATTGAGATTTCAGTTATTTATCTTCTCTGGAAATTCCATTTAGCATGTAGAATCCATAGACCCTGGAGCTACATTGCTTGGGTTTGAATGCCAGCTGTCATTTCATACCAGTGTGACCTTGAAAAGTTATTCAGGCTACAGTTTCTTCATCTCTAAAACAAGGATAATTGTAATACCTGCATTACAAAGTTATACATAATGAATAAATATTGTACCCTGCAATGGTCTGATACACTATTTTTTTTTCTAAGGCTGTCTTTTTTTGAGGCTTTTGAGATTCTAATTAAGTATCACCTGTGGAGTTCCAGTGGGGGAAGAGGACATTTAACTCTGGAGAAGGGGTGTGCTTGGTCCATTTTCTTGGACAGGAAAGTGGGCAGCAATGTGTTTGAGTATTTTTTCCCCTCATGGACAAGAGAGTAGAATTCAGACCACTGAGCTAATATTTTTCACTTAAGTCTTTCAATGCTAAGTAAGCTATTCATTCAAAAAGATGCTACTTTTATTCACCATTTCTAGGTATAATATAGCTAGAAGTTTTTAGGTTCACTCAGTCTGCTTTCTTATTAGAAACACAAGTATAGGAAATGGATAAATCTCACAATAGGTATCATGACTGTGGGTATTTTGCCACAACTTATTCATCTGAGTGCATTGAAGAATGTGTCCATTAAAATAATCCAGGAGCTTCTTAAATTTACTTCTTAGAACTTGTCTGAAATCTCACAATAGGTATCATGACTGTGGGTATTTTGCCACAACTTATTCATCTGAGTGCATTGAAGAATGTGTCCATTAAAATAATCCAGGAGCTTCTTAAATTTACTTCTTAGAACTTGTCTGGATGGAAATAAAATTATTTAGGTCATTTTGAAAATGTAATGAAAATAAGCAATACTGAATGTAGTGTTTATCATATTTTCTTTTTTAAAGTTTTTTTCCTCAACTTAGTTACAGTAAACTTTTTACATGGATTTTAAAAAACAATCGTGTCATTAATACAGATTGTCAGATGCGATTGGTTTGTGTTAGAATATTTTGAGTTTGCTTTTTTATTCATAAAAATGCTAGTGTGGGGGGATATGGTATGTGTCACAGCTCTTGACAATCCTTTTCTTTACTGCTTTGGGATAACTGAATTGCGTAGAGTAAGAAACTGGCAGAGAAAAAGTATTCATTTAAGAAAATTCAATGAAAGGTGACAAAATACACTAAAACAATGGAGATTAGCTAATTTAATATTCTTAGTTCCTTCTTTTCAAATGATGTTAGCATAAAGGTAACCAATACATCTAAAATATAAAACTTCCTAAAATATCAAATTTATTAATTCGGCTCCCATTATGAAAGAATTTTTCTGATTCATAAAGGAAGAGTCTGAGATTAGCTAATAACACATAATCCCTCTATGTAACCCAGCCTAAAAATGAGACAGTTGTAGCAAGTAGTAATGAAGGGGGCTGCATACTTGTCACCTGGAAAGGTACCCCATTTACGGTACCAAAGACCATGACTCTTAGCATAATCATTACTATCTGTGTAATCCCAAACACAACAACGACCTTCATAAAGGAGGAACTATAGGCAATGGGAGGAGAAAGCACAATAAAAACCTTGATTATACTTCAGTCTGAAATAGTGATATATCAAATTCTGGACCTTCAAAATAGAAAGTATACCTTCTTTTTAAACACAGGGGATTCTTTAAAGGGTCCCCTCACTTTAAAGTCTAGCTCAGTGCAAATGAATTAGCTATTACTGAACTCACAGTATTTCACATAAAAATGATATCCATTTTAGTATCACTATCAGTAGTAGGTGAGTGTGATGGTAATATATGACACTGTGGGTCAAAATACTCATCTTTTTAATTAATAAAATTTTCCTACTCAAAGTTTTTTTAAACTTGATGGCAAATAATTTGTGTAAACCTTTCCAAAAATGGCCAAAATGCATGTAAAATGATGCACAATATCAAGTTATATAAATTCACACTGAAACATGTCACACCTGCTAAGATGGCTAAAATAAAACTGGAAAAAAGTGTTGGCAAGTATATACAGAAATTTGGGCTGGGGATATAGCTAAGTTGGTAGAGTGCACGCACAAGGCCCTGGGCTTAATCCCCAGCAACACCCAAAAGAAAAAAGGATATACAGAAATTGGAATTAAGTTTGGCGGTTTCCCAAAAAGTTACCAACAATCTACTCCTAAGTGTATGTTCATGTTCACATGGATAGCCCTGAAGTAGAAACAGCCCAAATATCAATAGATGAATGGATACAATGTAGTATAGCTATACAATGGAATATTATTAGCCATAAAAAAGAAACAAGTACTAAAACATGATGCTTTACATAAATATATGCAACATATTGTGTAATTTAATTTATATGAAATGTTTGAAACAGGCAAATCCCATAGAGATAGATTAGTGGCTGCAGTTTTTTTTTTCCATTGGTGTTCTGAATTAAATAATGGTTGGTAATGATTGTACAACTTGGAAATGTACCAAGAATCAAAGAATTTTATACTTAAAAAGATGACTCTTATGGTATGTGAAGTATAAAGAGCGAAAGGCAATCACAGTTGTCAGTATCTGCACTTGGCACGTACTGTACCATATCTGGGGCTGAAGGACAAAAGAGAAGTTGTGGTTCTTGGACTTCTAAGGAGTGGAGGAGTTGCCCAACTGGTGCTACTGTCTATAAGGGGGCAGGATAAAATATTTGGAGAGACTGTAACCAGCTTCTCCCAGCAAATGAAAATCCAGGGGCAGGAACAAGAAGGATATTCCTAAACCTTGCCCTGTTTTCTAGTTTCCCTCTAGATATATCACTGCAGGATCTGAGAAGGAGCCAGCAGAGAAAGCAGGTGTAGAGTTTGTGGTATTCTTGTTCCTGCATGTAGAATCCTCAGCATCTTGGGGCAGTACCTTAACAGGGCTAAGCAGCACTTAGGATTGTTTCTGTAAATTCCAAAAGCACATTTGATAAAATCTAGCATCTGTTTACTTTCTCAAAAAAGAATAAAGAAACAACTACAAACAATACGAATTTAGAAAAGTAGCAAGTAAAAACAAGCAAACAAAAAAGGAGTATCAGTAACCTTTCTCTGTAAAAAAAAGCAGTTAAAAGGTAAAACAAGACAATTTATAGTAACTAAAACTAGAACAAAACCTAGATACAATATACAAAGAAGAAAACTACAGATAATCTCTGTAAAGTATAGGTAAAACATAAGACAATTTATAGTAACAAAAACTAGGATAAAATCTAGATATGATACCAAAATCAGATAAAGACACATCAAGGATTATTAAAATACTGGCAAATTGCATACAAAAACATATTAAAAAGTTAGTGCACCATAATCAAGTGGGGCTCATCCCAGGGATGCAAGAATGGTTCAACCTATGGAAATCTATATATAATTCATCACAAAATCAATGGACTTAAAGACCAGAATCACATGATTATCTTAATAGATGCAGAAAATGCATTTGACAAAATACAGCTTTCATTCATGTTCTAAAAACTAGGATAGTAGAAACATACGTCAACATTATAAAAGCTATATGTTAAACCCAAGGCAACATCATTCTAAATGGGATAAAAATTCCCTCTAAAAACTGGAACAAGACAAGGATGCCCTCTTCCACTACTTCTATTCAACATAGTTTTTGAAACTCTAGCTAGAGCAATTAGGCAAAAGAAAGAATTAAGGGGATATAAATAGGAAAAGAGCTCAAACTGACCCTATTTATTGCTGATATGATTCTATATTTAGAAGAGACAAAAAGTTCCACCAGAAAACTTCTAGAATTTATAAATTCATCAAAGTAGCAGGATATAAAATTAATGCCCATAAATAAATTGCATTCCTAAATACTGATGAAGAATCAGTTCAAAGAGAAATTAGAAAAACTATTACATTCAAAATAGCCTTAAAGAAAATAAAATACTTGGGAATCAATCTAACAAAAGAGGTGAAAGGCCTCTATAGCCAAAGCAATCCTTATCGAGAAAAGTGAAGCAGGAGGGATCAATACTAGACTACTACAGAGCTATAGTAACAAAGACAGCATGATATTGGCACAAAGAGACATGAAGACTGATGGAACAGAATAAAAGACACAGATACAAACTCACATAAATAACAGTTATCTCATACCAGACAAAGGCAGCATAAACACACATTGGAGAAAAGATAGCTTCTTCAACTATTGGTGCTGGGAAAACTGGAAATCCATATGTAGCAGAATGAAATCAAACCCCTCTCACCTTGCAGAAAACAAAGTGGATCAAGGACCTAGGCATTAGACCAGAGACTCTGGCCATACTAGAAGAATATGTAGGCCCAAATCTCCATCAAGTCAGCTTAGAGACCAACTTCCTCAATAAGACTCCTAAGTGTAAGAAGTAAAATCAAGATTCAATAAATGGGATGGTATCAAATTAACAAGCTTCTTCACAGCAAAGGAAACAAGAATATGGAAATTTAGTGAGTGATAGTATTTTTAAATCCGCAGTATTCTGACAATTAAATAGTTGTGTGGGAAAAGGTAAAATTGTATTTCTCCTACTGCACATATAAATTAATTCCAGATAGGTCAGAAATCTAAATAAACAAAATTTTTCCAGTCCCAGAAGAAAAATGTAGGTACGTTCCTTGATGGAATGGGGAAAACTCTCCTGAATAGAATTTTTTTCTCCTAAGGACAATTATAAGAATAATAGGCAAAAATGTTTGTAGTTCATAGGAAAAAGAAAACCAGTTGCTCAAACATGCAGAAAAATTCCTACCATTCTTCCATTGCTCCCCTAAAGATTGATAACACTATGAGTTAAGACATCACGTTCTGTTGATGCTGTAGCATCAGACATTCTCATAAACATTGCTACTAGGAAGGAAATTGACACTGTCTAGTAAAATTACATAAATATACTCCAACTTCTTGGAATTGCCCCCAAATGCATTATCAAAAATACAAGTGACATGCTCAAGACTGTTCACTGCAACACTATTATAAAAAGAAAAAACCAGAAACCATCCAGATGTACAGGAGACTACGGTGGGGTGGAGAGAACATTTTTAAAAGAACATACCATGGTGCAAATGAGTGTATGCTAACTTTTATGCAGAATGTATGCATTTGCATTTGCTTATACAATAACTGATATACACAGTTACCTATGTGAAGGGAGGAATAGGACTGGACAGGAGAGAGAAGACTCCTGAATGTTTAATAGTTTTTACTTCTAAAACATCTAAACAATTTTCAAGCACAGTACTTCAGTTAGACTGGGGACTTACCTGATGATAGAATCAAAGAAATCTTAAATTTCACACTTAAAAATAGTAATATACTGCCATTATTTCAAAGCAAATAGATGGGAGCCAGAGTGTCAGCCTCAGAAAAAGAACTACAAATATAAAAATGAAAGTAATGAAGACAAAAACTCCAATTTTGACACATGTAAAGGCAAATAAGTTTGCAAGAAGGCAGTATTAAAAAGTGGATTTTTTTTTTTTTTGGTGGGGGGAATTTTAAATCTCTTTACTGTCAAGTTCTGAGTTGGTCGAGTTCTGTACCTGTAGATGTTCCTCTGACTTTTCAGTATGGAAGAAAGTTTAGCTGAGTTATTCCTAAGAATCTTCTCCTTCTCATTTTTAGCCAAATTTTTCTTTACTACTACTCTACTTAGCTCTTTCCATTTCTTTTTTTTTTCCCAGTATGTCTGAATTTTTGACAGGATCCTGGTCTCAGTTGCAGTGTTCAAAAGGAACCATATAAAGTACTATGAGTTTATAATGATACTGTTCTAGGTGACTGGGTGTGACAGAACATAATCCAATATTAATGCATGTAAAACACTAGAATTTCAGTTGTGGCAGGGATTACGTTGGTATAGCAGTCCAAGCATGACAGGAATAACATTTAAAACCCAATGAGGCCTTGGCAATGAGTTTTCATACTCAGTTCATTTTAGAAACCTTATCTACTTTCCTACATTTCAAATAATTTGTATACTTTTTTGTTTTTCAAGATGGCTATTCATATGAAAAGGAAGCAATGGAAAATTGGATCAGCAAAAAGAAGCGTACAAGTCCAATGACAAATCTGGTTCTTCCTTCAGTGGTTCTTACACCAAATAGGACTCTGAAAATGGCCATCAATCGATGGCTGGAGACACATCAAAAATAAAACTATTAGCTGACGTTGGTTCTTGCCTGAAATCCCAGCGACTCAGGGGACTGAGGCAAGAGGAATCAAAGTTTGAAGCCAGTCACAGCAGTTTAGCGAGATCTTGTTCAAAAAATTTTAAAAGGGTCTGGGAATGTACCTCAGTGGCAGAGCACTCCTAGCATGTGCAAAGCCCTGGGTTTGATCCCCAATACTGCAAAAATAAATAAATTGTTATGTTGTATTATTTATATTTTCAGTGATCTCATTTGAGTTAAATACTAAGCAAGCATTATTAAAAGCAAAACAGAAGGAAAAATAAATTTAGTTATAAAAATCTTCAATTTTCATTCTTTAAAATTCATGGACTTAATTATACATCTTTTTGTACTAATGAAAAAAATAAAACTTTGACTTTAAATTGGAGTGCTTTAAATTTATTCTGGTTAGGTATGGGTCATATCACTTTACAATTAAAGATCAGAATGCTATATAACAGATGTTTATATCCTAGTTAATAGCCATTTGTTTGATAACTTGATTTATAACAAAATAATTATAAATTGCTTATAATTGAGAAAATCACTTCAGACATTTAATAAGCAATTTTGTTGGACTCAATTTGTAGGATACTAAGGATTTTTATTCAAACCCAGATACAAGTTAGATAAAATAAATTACCATGAGTAAGTCAATTTGACTTTGCATAATATACAAAGGGGCTAACTAGCCTCCTTTTAAAATTCAGACTTTTTAGAAGTTCTTGCAGGGTAATTATACAATGGCATTTTTACATAGTACTCTGGGGTATTTAATACACCACCACCACCATCCTGACTGGTGTTCACTCAATGGACTTTCTAGGCCCCAATGCTGGTTCAGGATTATGTAGAACCAGCGCTTGTGCCCTCTGACCCACATCTTCCTAATGAAATTTCACTTCTTGGGTTAACTGACCCAGTGTCCTCTTTTACTAAGACTAAATCAAAATCATAATTTAATGTGTTACTAATTTTACTAACACACTGGCTGCTTTACAGGAAAAGACAAGCATGCCCAAGCACCCAAGGACAAGAATTATGTATTATCCAGTTTTTTTTTAAATATATATTTTTAAATGGAAGATGGACACAATACCTTTATTTTTTTATGTAGTGGATAGGATTAAACCCAATGCCTCACACATGCTAGGCAAGAACTCTACCACTGAGCTACAACTGCAACCCGGGTTTTGTTTTTAAACTTTCTATAGCTTTGAAAGACTGAATATACTTAGGTT
The DNA here is from genome assembly GCF_052094955.1 of Ictidomys tridecemlineatus. NCBI lineage: Eukaryota > Metazoa > Chordata > Mammalia > Rodentia > Sciuridae > Ictidomys > Ictidomys tridecemlineatus. The sequence continues at coordinate 129,204,461 of NC_135483.1, read as the reverse complement.
TCTAGCAATACTAGTTACCAGACAATAACCTAAAATAATATTAGGCTGAAGATTCCAACTTAGAATTTTATGATAAAACAGCTTACCATTCACTCTGATTCACTCCTTTGAAACAGAAATATGTGGTTATAAAGACAAATACAAACACTGAACAAAGATACCACAAATGTGTTAAAGAACAAACTGTCATAACGATGCTCAGTGTATTGCCAAAGTGCCCAAGAGTTAAAATATTAAAGCTCTCCTGTCGCCAACAAAAACAGACAACTAATACAGATTGAAATAGAAAGTATGAGGAAAAGCAGACAAAAACACCAACTCTGACCCTTGAATATTTTGGAATTTCTAGAAGCTGCTACCCTTATTCTAAAATTATAAAATGAAATTTAATATGTATTTGGTAGTATTTGTATAGAAAAGTATTACCCCAAAGCAAAGAGTGAAATGCAGAGGTTAAAACAAGGCAGAAGCTGTTGTGCTCTATTTATCCAGTGAGTCAATGAATGCCAACCCAAGTCTAGTAATGGCCTTTATTCCTTATGGAAAAGTACAGTAGTTGTGCAGAAACAAAACTACATAACAAAAGAGTAGGACTTTCACAAATATTAAAGAAAATAATAAACAATAAATAAGCTATAGTAGTTATAGAAGAACTCATGGAAAGCCTATAAAAATGATAAAGCTGTTTATACAAAGGACACTGTACACACACGCAGGAACAAATGTTGAAGAATGACATCAGGAAGTTCCTATTCATACAAAACCCTAAAGATGTTCACAGGAACTTCATAACTATTCATTTTTAAAACATTCTGCAAATATAGAACTTCCTTTTCCCCAATTCTAGAAAATAAATTTCACATCCCAACATATAAAACAAATATACTTCCACCTCTCTTAACCTAGTATCTTAACATCCTCCAATAGCACACAATTTCATATAAAAATACCTTTGAACCAAGGTTAATTCTTGTACCTTGTCTTTACAAATGCATAATACATCAGTTTGGACTTAAGTAGCACCTCGAAGGTGTTCTTATATAAATGAGATAAAGTGCCGTTACTGATATACTGTTAACATGCCATAATAATACATCATTCAGTGCAATAACCAGCGTGGATGAAACTTACAAAGAACATGCAAATACATGACTGGGGTTTTATTGTTTGCTTCTGGTTTTAGATTAACTACTTTGAAATAGTTATATTTACAAGTTCAAATAAGGCTGGGATATTTAATATATACAACATGTGACTATGAAGTAATGATTGTATAACAAAAGCAACAACCATTATGTTAAATAACCAACTTAAATACTGTCCTTAAGGGATGTTGGAAGGCTTGTTTTAGGAACATTAGCACTGATAAGAGCAGTTTGAAACCAGTTGAGACGGAATCTATTAGCTACTAAGAATGCTGCTCTTAGTATTTCAGCTCAAATCCAATTTAGGACAACCAATCAAGGTTCCAGAGAGCTTAGACTGTTTCCACATATTAGAACACCTTGAAGCATGAATATTGTTTCAAAAAAGGTGCTATAAAAGTATTTTGATTAAGAACCGTAACGTGGGAATAAGTGTTTAATCCTCTTAAAAGAACTTCTTTTATAAAGGGAACAATACTTGGATGCTTTCATGTTTTGCTTAAAGAACAAAAAAAGAAAATATAAGCTATATTTATAGTCATACATATTCAGCTAGAAATCACTCAGGTTTTAATTGTATATATATGTAAAAATAAAATTGGAATTTGACTCAATGGAACTGTAACTTGAAAATCCCATCTTTTCTAGAATATGTCATTAGGATATTATATCATGAGTTAAACCTTTTGTTAAAAAAAAAAGCCATTGTTAAGTACCATGATTTTATCACATAGCAAAGGCTAGGAGGAAAGTGATAAAAATCAAATAATTTTCCTAAGAAAAGTTGACATCTTCTTTACTGTCTTAAATTTTTAACTTGATGGGTAAAGCTAACTGTAGTTTTTAGTTCTATTTAGCATTATTATGGTGACTTCTAGTGACTTATTAAAGTTTTATTCTATATTTTTAATATATCAATTGCATCTGATCCACCCTAGATGGGAAAAAAAAGAAAAAAAAACATGGCTAAAAAGTGATTTTTATGATGAAAAACCATTTAATTATTTACCACCAGGAGCCAACACACTTTTCCAAATTCTACAAATGAGTCTCTTTAGGCTCACACATTTGACTCTATGAATGATCGCTTTGGTTTCGCTGTAGTGAGGTGGCTCCTGTGGGCTTCATTACTGACATGAGGTGGTGGCTTGGAGATACTTTCCTGGTAAAGATGAGAAACGCTCTTAGTTACCCTGGTGTCTTGGCGATGGACTGGAATTTGGCACTTGTTTTCTTCTAGCTCCTTCACCTGGGCCCCATTGTGGACACTGCCACTCAGGGTGGAGGCAGAACAGGTTTTGGCTTGGCTGGTATATCCTCCTTGTTTGAGAGAGGGCTTCTCAGAGTTAGAGCACTGCAGGCCAGCTGCAGCGGGGGATGTGCCCGTCAGTAGCCCCTCTGCCACCTGGCAGTGCCAGGTGCGGTTTGAAGGGTTGCTCTGCTGTTGGAACCTTGCCGTCTTGTCCATGATCCCCATGAATGGAGTACTTCGGGGGGGCCTATGCTCGGTGGCGCTGCTCTGCACCTGGCTCACAACCTTGTCTTTAATTCGAGCATCTGGTCCTTGGACCTTGAAGCCATCTGAAAAACTACTGCTTGAAGTCAAACTACTGGTTGAACTTGACATCTTTATACTGCTAGATGGAGAACCAGAGGAGCCTGAGCTGGTGAGGGAAGCTGGGTGTCGTGTATCGCCGCAGCCCACTGGTCCGCCCTGGCTTGGAGGGGCTACATCCACAGCCACAGAGGCATGGCACAGGAGCCTCTCGGCAGTTTTTGCCTTGCTTGGCAGAGCATATGCAGCACCACTCTCACTGCGCTGCAGCTGGACATTCTGGCTGGGGCCCAGCCGATCCCCAAAGTGGCTAGAACCAGTTCCAACAGTAAAGGTACCTGCTCCCTCTACATGCTGGTTTCTGCTCCCAGCAGGAGCTGCAGGGATCCTGCCTGACATGGGGCTTGGAGGAGGATTCTGACAAGAGACCTGTATTTTTGTGCTACTGTTTCTGATGCCAGACTGGCCAGAACCCAGGTGTTGGTTTGTTTTCACTATCTGTGCCTGTTTGGTGGGCTGCATAACCAACCCCGGCTGAGCCACAGTCTCCCTTAGGGACTTGCTGACTCCTGCCCTGCTCTGTGGCGATACTGGCCTGCCTTTGGACTGTAACCCTTCTTGAAGGTTTCGGATATATGGGGAAGGGGCAGACGAGGATGGCTGCTGGCACCTGGGAGTCGGGGAAATGGATTCTTCCTGTGGAGAAGTTTCCTCCTCTTCAGCCTCATCGAAGTGAAAGTGGTCCTTTAACCCAGGGGTTGGGGTGTCCTCCTCATTATCTTCGTTATCGGAGGCACCCGGTGCAGCTGGAGGGGAGCTCTGCTGTTTCTGCTGCTGGTTCCTCTGGAGTTGCTTGCACTCATCTTCTACACGGGCCAGGAGCCTCTTGATTTCCTGATTGGTGGGACAGAGTTTCACAGCCTCCTGCAAGTCAGCCAGAGCTGCCACGAACTGCCTTTATATGAAGACATAAGATATGGTCATAGGCCGTGTATGAACATGGTCTATTTATAACTGTTCAGAAACTAGCTGTGCTCACAGGAAGAAAAAGGTAGCTGCATGAAGTCTGAGCACTTAGCATGCACCAGGTCCTATTTAGCACACAGTTACTCAGCTAACCCAGATCTGTGTGGCTTATGTAGGTGCAACTCAGTGGACGCCATAGTACCTCCATTGGCCCCTCACTATGTCCACCTCTCAGAAGGCATGCACTACACTTCCCTCCCCTCCCTGCCCCTGGATGGCCACCTCCCTAAAACATGGACTCACTCCAGTGCTCAATGTTGCAGTGAGTCTCAAATGAGTTGGAATAGTTACTGAGATTTTGGGAGCCAACAGGAGTTTAGCCATCACCAATAACACCCACTACCTTGCCTCCTGGAAGATGCTAATTTAGTATTCAAAAGGACAAGAGGCATCTGAGTAACCATAATGAAGCAAAACTTCCTCAAATTCAACTAGTAATTTTAATTCCAAAGGGGGGGGGAGGCTCCTGTAGTTGGACAGGTGACCCCAGACAGTACCTGCTATTTCTCTTCGCTCTTGCTCTAGCATAAAAGGCTTCATAGGACTTGGGTTTCAATTCCAGAGCCTTGGAAGCAAATTCTTCTGCCATGCCAAAGTCCTGGTGTCAATATTTAAATACACAAGTCAGACGCAGTACTGAAACAATTACAGGCAACTCTTTCATAGGACCTCAGCTAAAGGGTGGCAGAGTTTTGGGAGATAATTAGAAGAGGATGAAGGACAAGATTAGTTTTCCCGTTTGTCTTGTTTGAGAGTTGGTTAGACAATCACAGGCCATTTCTATGCTCAGGAATCCAGCAACTGATGGCTCTGGAGGGAGATCAGCAGTTGAGCCAGGGGTGCAGATCAGCACTGGTAGAGGTGTGTCTGCTTCAGTAGGAAGGTGACAATGTGGGAACAGGCAGGTCTGATGGGGGCGGGGGTGGTGAAGTTAAAAAAAAAAAAGTACTGAAACCTCTGCTAGTTACAAATTAACCATGAGTGAACCACAATTAGTTACAAATTAGTCACTGGCAAGCTCCCTGTGCAAACCTAAGGAACCTTAGACAGGCAGACTTTATAGACTTTTGTGTTGGGACCTTTTTTCTGAATCTGGGGGTGGGCAACTGGTGGCAGTGTTGGCAGTGTCCCTGCTGGGAAGCGGGGAGAGGAGCAGTTTGCATTTGCTTCTCTCAAGGGAGCAGAGGAAACTAAGCCCAGTGTATTCCCTGCCATGTGGGGAGGCGGGCAGTGACTGTGACTACAGGTGGTCATCAGAGAGCAGACAGTGCTGCTTCCTACAGGACAGGTTCCTATAAGGAAGGATACCAGTCAGAGAGCAGATCCAGACCTGGGATTTGGTCTGTGGCAGGGCTGGCCTTTGCCATGTGAGTTCTACCACCAAAGGTCTGGGTTAGAATAACGGCCTCGGCTTACGTTTGTTTTTCTTCGGCATCGAGACAAATTGAGATAAAGGGAAACTCTTAGTTCATTGAAAGGTCTCATGTCCTCCCCAAATCCTTCTCGAGGAAACTTTCTTAAGGCATACTGGTACCGCTGGGCTGCCTCCTTCATCTTCCCTTTCTAGGATTCAAAAAAAAAAAAAAAATCACAGAAATTTTTCCTTTTTTAGAATAAACTCTCATCCCCTAGAGACCTCCATGTAAAACCCTCCCAGCACATGGAAAGGTGAATAGGTGCCAGGGCAGAAGCTAGGACACTAAACAGCCCGAACATGCTCGAGCTCCATATCCACACTGGCCTCCATGACATGCGGTCACACACCGAGGGGGAAGATGGCTTTACAAGAGGAGGATTGTAAATGGCCAAGTTGATATCCTTCCATCTTAATGAAGTCAACTACCTTCTTAGTTATTATGTATGATTAAAAGTTATTTCAAGAACGATCTCTCATCTAAAGATATTTTTAAGGCCAAGTGTAATGAAAATCAGAAGAAAAAATGATGTGGTTTCCAAGGCAAGTGGAGACTTGTGGATAAACCCAGAGCTTGTTGCAGAATAATAATTTCTCTTTAAGGAAGAACTAAAGCATGGGCTTTAAAAATCAGAGCAGCACCACATCATTTTCAAGGCTAAAGAAATCCATTTGCTCAGTCAGCCCCATCGCACAGCAGGCACGCAGCCTGTGGAAAATGGCTTGATGTTTCTGACATAATTGCCTACCAAAATCCATATTAAAACCACTTCAAAGCCACAACAATGCACACTCTGAACTCAATTTCAAACTGATTCCAAGCCAGGAGCCCTGCTGGGTCATGCTATATGCCTATTTATTTGTTATTATTAAAAAAAAAAAAAGGGAAAAAACGTACAACATAGCAAATACAGCTGCCTGATAGTAAAAAGGATTAAGATGGTAACAATCTATTTTTTTCTCCCTCGTAATCTTTTAATTCTAATTACAGTCCAGAAAGAATAGAAATCTATGTAAATGCCCTCCATGTCTATCTAGACCTAGGGTTGGCAAACTAGAGTGTGCTGTCCAAATCTGGCCTGCCACCTGTCTTCACAAACGAACTCTTACTGGGCCATGGCCACATTCCTTCACTTGCGTATATCCGTAGCTTCTTTGTACCACTGTGGTTTGCAAAACCTAAAATATGGGCTATCTGGTTATTTACATTTTACCAAAAAAAAAAAAATCTTTATGAAAAACTGGGCATGGTGGCAGCTCAAGAGACAGAGGCAGAAGCATTACAAGTTTGAGGTCAGCCTGGGCAATTTAGTAAGACCCTGTCTCAAACTAAAATATAAAGGGTTCCATCTCTAGTACTACCATAAGCAAAAAGTAAGTAAATGGATAAAATGATAGGAAAGGCTTGGGAGACTGAAAGATTATTTTCTTCTGGAAATACTTCCGAGGTATTCTTTTCCATGGGTCACATACTGTGCCCAGTGCTGTGCTCTAAATGTGGGGAGAACATGAAGGCTAAGGAACCTCCTGTCGCTGTGCCAGATGAGATAGAGGTGACTCTCCACAGCTTCAGCCTCAAGAATTAGTTCTGAAGTGATGTTTCTCAGACACAAAAGAGAAGTGCTTTCTAGTTAAGATTCTGTTGTTGAGAGATTAAACAAATCCTGGGCATGAGGCCAGGTTAGCATCTCTTAGAACTTCCATTACCACTAAGTTACATATGCTGTGTGCAGAAGCACACCTCTGGCCATAAATACCCATCTAAAAGGTTGCTTGGAGGCAGTTACTGCAGCAGAGAAAGGGTGCTACCACTTACTTTGTACATCATGTTTCCTTCCTCCATTAATTTCTGTAAAAGTATAATCAAGATATCAGGTTTGGAAGTGGCCATCGCCCAGGCAGCATTTCCTGCAAAACAAACATGCTTTCAGGAGTGCTTCAGAAGTTCCAGAGAAAAGCAGTTCAGTTCTCCTGTCGTCCTCACAGCTGCACACAAACAGCAGGAGCCTTACTGCAGGGACCACTGTTGTGTCTTGGGCTTCCAGAAGGCAGTATGGAGGAGGAAAGAGAGCAAGCAACTGTGAGGTGAGCTGGAGCTCTAATCTATTTTATGCTGAACTAGGCACACAGGTGGAGAATGGTGCCAGCACCAATCTGTCCTGTTGAAAAACTCAATGAGACACTAAGGCATCAGAGCAGTTAAGACCCACCCCTTCCTTTTGAGAGGTGGCGGCAACTGATCCAGACCTCAGAGTAATCTCCCCACGCACCCATCATGCCAGCAGTGGGCAGGCTTGTGCTCTGAGTCCCATGCAGCCTGCTCTGTACAGTCCACTCTGAGGTGTCTTAGTTTGAGCCCTCCGGCCTGTCCCCATCCACTGGCCTACATCACAGCCACTGCCTCCTCTCCAACCCACTCCAAGCACTGAGGCATTGCAGGAAAGCAAAGTCCTAGGCACCTATAGGGCTGTGGGGAGAATCCAGTTAAAATGGGGACCCTGCTTAGGCGAGTCCCTGGTACCATTAACCACTTAATATTTGCAAACGGTGCTTTCATCACAGTCCTTGGCCCAGAATTGCTCTTGGCAAAGTTCTTAAGCATTAAAACAAGATAGGGATGCTTTAGTTGCTCTTTCCTCCGCAGGCTGAGTGGTATGATGTCGAAGCCAGCTTTAGGGACAGGGCTCTCCCTGCTCAGCCCCTCCATACATAGTTCAAGTAGTGCACCCATCATGCTTCCAAGAAGTCCCTCCAGTTCTCCTTCAGAGAAACCACACTGGGGTCACCACCTCCCCAGCCGGGCTGACCACGCTGGCTGCTATAGAACAGAGGACCTCAGCCTTGGCCGCTCCCCAGCATCACCCTGTAAGCTTCCGCTCCTACTGATGCTCCACCAGCCCCAGAGTTAGAGCCCAGTGTAACTCCTCCCTGATGTGGCTCCACTGTGTCCCAAATACCTATGACTCCACACTGGCCTCAGCTTTAGCTTCTGTTTTCTACCCACACACATAAGATTATCATAAGCTGCTTAAACCATGTTAGATGACTGATGAAATAACACAGAGGAGAGAGAGAAGGGGAGTGAGGATGAGAGACAGGAAGTGCTCTCTTTCTCATCCTGGGAGCAGGAGCTTCATGCTCCCTAAGGGACTCTGAAGTCTGAAGCTGAACAGAGGCACAGTTCACTAACCTAACTTGGCTCCTTTTCTGAGTAGTGTAACCACAACAGAGGTGTTTCGACAACCAATGGCTCTGTCCAAGGGACGCATTCCGCTGTGGTCCACATGCTCAATCACGGCTCCCTTCTCAACAAGATACAGCACCTGCAGTGGGGGAGAGCAGAACCCTGAGAAACAGTGCCTGGTAGGAACTGGGCCACTCGCCCACCTCCCAGATGTTGATAAACTATTGAATTTTAGGGGCTGACAATCTTAGTTTTTCTCCTATTTCAGATGCCTCTGGCCATTAGGGATCCCAGGATGGAAATGAAGTTAACATGAACAATCAAAAACAGGAGCTGACGCTCACAGTTAAAGCCTTCTCTGCTGAAGTGGCTTTGCTACCTGCAACAACGGGGAGGATGGGCAGAAGAGACACAAATGTGCATAGTGTGTGACTGCCTGTCTGACCCCACTTGCTGGTCAGAGAAAGGAGACGGTTGCCTCTGCCTGCAGTTAACTAGCAGTGGGACTTCTCCACTGAGCTGTAGTTTACATCTACAACTAAAAACAAAACAAAACAAAACTTATTAAAAATTATATTTAACTAAATATTTGTTTTTGACAGTCAGGAAGTACAGTTTGTAATGTATCACTGAACTCTAACGCTGTGCATGTGTGTAGTGTGTGTGTGCAGGGATGGAAGCCAGGGCCTCATGCATGCCAGGGAAGTGCTCTGCCCCAAGCTGCCTCTCCAGCTCGACCTCAGTGCCTCTGCACAGCACAAGGTCTCCCGCTCCCAGCAGATGCACCGAGTCCTCAGGCCAGAGTCACTGAGGACTCTCTGGCACTTCAGAGGCCTGCAATGTGGAGCCTGACGATAACAAAGCTTCTTCCCTGAAAGACATCTCGAGGTTCTTATTTTATTGAGGTTTCCCCCCCCTTTATGCCCCCACTAGATTTAGGCATTTGGCAAAGAGATAGAAATAGTGCCCAAAACCTTTTTATATTTTTAGGCAATTAATACCACATTACTTTAAAAACACCAACCAGTAAATGCACAAAATGGAATATTATTTGCTCTCAAATAGGAAATCCTGTCATTTGCAACAACATAGATAAACCTAGAGAATGTGACACTGAATGAAACAGGCCAGGCATATGAAGACAGGTACTTACTACATGATCTCACACGTGTTTCCTGAAGGATCAATGCAGGGATTCTATTTACACAGATCACTATGAGGAAATGAAACTACATATGCATATGGGTATACATACTCACATGCATGTCTATAGTAACTCAAGGTTATAAGTAGGTCATTTTAAGCTTTTAAAATGCTTTACATTATTTACTAAGTCCTGGAATGGACTGCACATCACAGAATGAGGAAAAATTGAAATTTCACCCACCACACCCAGGCCACACCCAGGCATATGTCAGAAACATCTTTGGTTCTGGGTCCTCTTTCCCACAGTGGCCCACAATGGCCTACAGGTGGAGGGGAGCAAAGTCCCGTGGGTACTCACAGTTTCGGCATCGCCATAGAAAGCGGCCAGGTCCAGGGGAGTACGGCCGTTCTTGTCTGTCTGGTCTATCTCAGCTCCTTCTTCGACCAGATACTGGACCACTGCCCTGTGGCCTTTCAGACAAGCCCAGCTCAATGCGGACAGACCCTCTTTGTCCAGAGAAGAAAGGGTGGCACCTGAAAGGAAAGTCCAGTCACATAAAGGGGACCTTACATGGCAAAGGCCAGAAGCAAAGGGTCTCCCAGTGCAGAGTGCCCAGTCACACAGTGCGCTGGGCAGAGCAGCATGTCACTTGAGCACTGAATTTTAAAGCTGATGGCCGAAGGGTCAGCACTGAAGCTGAGCAGCCCGTGCCACCTCTTCTTTCTGCTTGTGTGTGAGAGAAGATTCCCAGAACAAAAACAGCTCCATTTCCATAACTAAAAGACTGAAAACTGGAAGCAGAAAAGTACTGAGTGGGTCTACTGAAACTCTGTCCCTGCAAAGGAAATCTACGCAGGGCAACATGCCAGCTACCTTTTGAAAGGAGGAATTCCACGGTGCTTAAGTGCCCTTCACAGGCAGCCACCATGAGGGGAGTCCGGCCCTGCTTGTCACTCAGGTTCACATCACAGCCGCGTTCCAACAGCAGCCTAACGATCTGAAAGAAGCACTCAGAATTAATCTCCTTTCTGCAATAGTATGCCACATTCTCTCTATGCAGCAGGCACTTCAATCTTTGAAAGTAGATGAATGGCACTTTTCTTGTAAAACTCCATGTTTCTGAATGTTGTGTGATACATGGAGTCTGTACGATCTTTCTACTGCATTCCTTTGAACAGAATCTTTTTCCAAATATATGCTTTTTTTAACATTCCCAGTTTATTAGTGTATCTACAAATACCACATGTGCCAGGCAGAAACAGTCATTTGCAGGAAGCAATGCCAATCACAATCAAGTAATGACATGACAGCTACAGTGGGAGAGGTGAGATAACTAAGGATGACTGAGGATAACTAAGGGGGTTAGCAGGGTCATCTGGGCCCCAAGCAGGTGCTGGAGCTAAACAGAGGCAGCCCTTTGTGCCCAAGGATCCACGCTGGTGGATGCATAGACAGCAGATTGAAAATATTCAGAAAACAACTGCACCTGTTCTGAACATGTATAGACTTTTTCTTGTCATAATTCCCTGAACAATACAACATCATAACTTTACATAGCATTTACATTGCACTAGGTATTATAAACAATCTAGAGATGGCTGAAAGTTCTTGGGAGGGTGTGTGCAATTGCATAGTATATGCAATTTTATATACGAGACTTTAACATCCTCAGAGTCTGATGTCTCCAGGGGTCCTAGAACAGATCCCCCTGGTCCTGAAGGAACTTACTGTACCTACAAGAGTAGAGCATGGGGCAAGGGAGGGGCTGGGAAAAAGCTGGCCTGCCACACCGAGCAACATGCTTTCCTAAATGCAGTGTTGGAGGATGGTTTGCCCTTCTCCAAGGGCAACTTTTAACCTCAGAAATACCCCCTTACACCATGTATGGTGGTAAGCCTGGGGAGGAAAAGGAGGATGGCAGATGTCTCAGGATGCCATGATGAGGGAAGTGCTTTATCTACCATGGGTCCAGATGATTCCCCTGACACTTGATTCATCACCTCGCCTCAGTGACAAAGGTGGCACATTCCCATTGTTTTCAACCTTCCCCTGACAGAGACAGAGCAGGCCCTGCAAAGTCACAAAAGCTTTGCTCCCGTGCATCTGCAGCTCCTGTCATTTGGTTACCTGTTGGCCCAACACACTTGAAAAAGAGTGGTTCTATTATGCTTCTTGGAAAAGGAACCATTTTTCAAGGCTGTCTTTAATTCCAGGGGCAGGGGGGGGGTACTGGGGGAGAAGGGTCTTGCATAGTAGTTGCTCATTTACACCTTCATTTTGTAAACAAGGACCACGTACCTGCCCCACACCTGGCACCAGGTTGCACCTTGCCTCAAACACAAACAGATGGATCTTATGCCTATTATAGGAAGAATGTTCCCCTGGCTAATCTCAGTGTCTTGTGTGGTCAAATGTGTGCTTCTATCCAGCAGCCCTGAGGACACGGGCAGAGGCCAAGGATGGGACATACTGGGGGTAGGGGGACAGGTGGCATGAGTCCCCATAGCAAACCCCATTCCTGCTCATTGTTTCTGAAGCATCCAGAGGCTCACTGTGGTACCTGCCAATGCCCCTGGCGTGCTGCACAAAACAAAGGAGGGACCCCTCTCCTGTTCGTCCGAGATACGGCAGCTCCACGCTCCAACAGCAGCTCACAGACCTCCAGCTTCCCTCTTCCGGCGGCTGCAGTCAGCGCTACAAGAAAGCCAAGGAGTGAGGGGAGGCTGTTAGCAGTGTGGACCAGAGGGGGCCCCAGATTCTTTGATATGTGTTCTCCTCCAGGTACTCTCTGCCCTTGAACTTGGGTGGGCTGTGATAGCTGTGATCAGTGGGACACAGCCAGAGTGACACGGTGCCAGTGCCTGGGGCCCAAGAAGAAGCAGGTAAATTACACTTCCTTGGGACACTCACTCTTGGAACCAGATGTCCTGCTTTCAGGAAGCCCAAGCAGCCCTGTGCTGAGAGCCATGGAGAGAAGCAGTGTGTTGTGTAGTGGGTGAGCTCCCAGCGCACGGCCAGCACCAGGCTGCCGGCCATACACAGGAGCCTCCCTGGGAGGGGTCGCTGGCAAAGTCAACCGGCTTAGAGGGTGTGGGGGCTGCCCTCCCCAGCTCCACCAGGCCCCACCCCAACTGTAGATTCAGGAGCCACCAAGTTTTGTTTTTGTTTTTTTCACAGCAAGAAATAACCAGAATACAGTACATCACAAACATGGTAGTGTGGTCCAGCCTGGCCTCTCCTCCTCAAGTCAAATGTTACCCAACAAAACTGATCTCCTTAGGCAGTCACAAGCGTATCACATCACTCCTGCTCTGATGGAGCTTGGCATAACTTTAACAAGTCAAGTCAAAAGAGAAAAATGGGATTGGATCGTGGAGGCTGTGGGTGCAGGTTCTGCCATCCGAAGGACAGGTCTAACGCAACAGAAATGGCAGGAAGGGAAAGAACAAAGTTGGGTTCTCAGGACCTCCCAGCAGTGATGGTCACCCCCTCGAGTAAAGGGCAACAGCAGGCAGCAGGGACAATCCCAGGCCAGGGCTGTTCATGGTGCAAGAGGACAGGACCAGGCTAAGGGCATAGGAGGGATGCTCCTCAGGAGGAGCAGGCGTGCGGGGGAGGAAGGTGCTAATCTTAGCCAAGCACGGCACTGGGGCTCCAGTCCTGGTGCAACCTCGAACCTATCACTCCCAGCTTCCATAAGAGAGTGAGCTAGGGGCTCGGGTTGTGGTTCAGTGGTAGAGTGCTCGTCTCCCACGCCTGAGACCCTGGGTTCGATCCTCAACACCACATAAAAAATAAGTGAATGAAATAAAGGTATTGTGTCCAACCACAACTATTAAATAAATATTTTTTTTAAGAAAAGAGAGTGTGTAGGGGCTGGGATTGTAACTCAGCGGTAGAGTGCTCACCTAGCATGTGCGAGGCCCTGGGTTTGATCCTCAGCACCACATAAAATAAAATAAAATGAAGATCATCATGTCCAACTACAACTAAAAAATAAATATTTAAAAAAAAAGAGAGAGAGAGTGAGCGAGCTAGACCTCTCAGGTTGAAAACAAGAAAACAGGGATAGGCCCTACTCTGAAGGCAAAGCCCCGATTCCTGTGGATTCGTGGAAAGGGCCCAAGATCATCTACTGAGAAGGGGGTGTGGAATGGCAGGAATGCTCATTTGGGCCTGGTGGGAGTGAAGGCAGGAGACAGCTCTGGGAAACAAGTCAAAGATCCAAGTGTCCTTGCATAGCACACAGTCCCGGGGCCATGGTGAGGCCCTTCATGGCAGGGCAGGAGGGCAGAGTGGAGGGAAGCAGCTCCATTTAAGGCAACCAGGAAGCAGGGGTGGGGTGTGTGTGCGCTGGGAAGATGCACCCTTCTAGGGTTGCCCCAGCGACCCACCTGCCTACAGTTACCACCCAGGCAGCCCATTCAAGGACTGGCCTGATCAGGTTACAGCTCTCACAACCCAATCATTTCACCTCTGAACACCCCTGCATTCACAAAGGAGCTTTCAAAGGACAGTTCCTATCTAAACTATAGACTAGTAGAGCACACCAAGGTGCCCAGAACATGAGAAGACTCCTCCGCTCTGGAGTCCAAGGGTTAAGGATGTAACACAGGACAAGAGGCCTGAAAATGTGGCTAGTCCCATTTGCTGTGTGCGATCTTGACAAGTCCTTGAGGTCTCTGGGGTTCAGCTTTCTTGTTTGTACAGCTATGGGGTTGAACCAGATCAGATTTATGAAGAGTCCAAAGGTTCAGCAAATGTTTAATTCTAATTTCACACTTTAAATGCATCTTAACTATTTAAAAATGTCTCATAAATGCAATACTCTACACCACATCTGCTGTTGCTAAATTTCAACACCCCGAGGCTGCCCAGCACATTAACACCCGGGACCACTGTAACTTGTTATTGAGTAGTCTCTATAATAATGCATCTCCTGTCATCTGTCTAGTCAAAGAATTTCTTACAACTTTAAGAGAAGCCATTTTTAGCCACAGTTGCCATCTGTACCACTGATCTGGAGGGATGTGGACTTTTTCCAAGATGGTGCAACCACAACGGGAAAGAAGGAAGTGGACAGTGCAGCTGATCTGGATCACTGGGGCCACTTCCTATTTGTGTCATGTGAACAGGCCCACTGTCCCTATGGAGCAGACATTCAAACTTAGAAAACTTGAATTAATAGAATGTCAGAGTGACATTTATGTCAGCTTCCTATATGGATGCGCTGCAGCAGAGGTGGGGTTTCCCACACATGAAGCCAGTGGCCGAGGCAATCCTGTCCATTCGATGAGCCTAAGCCAGCCAGCCGGCCCTGCTGCATAACCCTGTCTCAGCCTGCTCCTGCCATGATGACCCTGGTGTTCAGGATTCATCATAATGTGGGGCTCGGGGAACTTCCAAATTGCAGACGATCAGAATATGCCACCCCCAAATCTGCCTCTTCAGCAGAAGGGTTATTTTGTACTGATTATTTTGAGAAGCTACAGAGGCAGAAGTTCTGAAAACAAAGTTACAGTTTTGTAAGGGAAGTTTACCTCGCCACAGAACTCTCCCCAAGAAAGGGTGCCTCCTCGCATCCCTTGAAGAGCAGGACAACCACAGCACTGGAGACCCACGCCACCCGAGGAGCTGCCTCGCAGACCTTGCTCTTGCTGCCTGAGCTTGCCTGGCACATCTCCACACCTGCTCTCTGCACACCCTCACCTGGGCTTAGAGGACAGAGGTAGTTAACCTCAAGTCCAAGCCACCTCCATGAGATGTACTCACCTCTCTTCCATGTACCCGAGCTTCGTGTTATTAAACTCCAAGTGTTTTCCTCCTCTAAATCTGTCTTACATGGTGCTCAGCGAGGCACTCTGAAGGGTAGGGGGAAAGTTATTCCTTCCCCTATACTGGATTGATGTGGACATGTGCCCTGAGAGTGGCAAGTGGGACGGAAGGTCTGGGTGTTGAGCCACCACCTGGGCCAGCTGTTCCCTGGCAACCTTCGTCCACCTGGGGGACCCTCTGCTCCCTTTATTAGGCAGGAATTCAGGACACCAAGATGGCGGAGGCAGGGTATAAGGATACCTCTGGAGGACAAGACAGGGAAACCAGTCATGTCCCTGTTTAGGATAAATCTCATTACCATGACAATTCCCACCCCTGAGGACTTAGCACCATAATTCCCACCATTTTAAAATGACCAATGAGTGTAAAATGGGTAATATTCTAAATTAGGGTTGTTTTTTTTTTTAAATATTTTTAGTTGTGGATGAACACAATGCTTTATTTTATTTATTTATTTTTATGTGGTGCTGAGGATCGAATCCAGTACCTCACACGTGCTAGGCAAGTGCTCCACCACTAAGCTACACCCTCAGCACCTAATTAGGCTTTTTAAAGTCACCAGTGGGGGGAAATTGGTGAACATTCTAATCAGGTATAAGATAACCAATGAGGGCAAACAGGGCAAGGTCTTTAATCAGGTCCATATAGGGAAAAGAACATCTCCCAGCTCAGCATATAACACACTAACTTCCAGACACTGGGCCTTGAGCCTCTCTCCCTTGCTTGGCCCACTCTGCTCTACCTTACGGAGTGCCATTTTCACTTCCACCTTCAATAATCTGTACTTTGTATGTGTCTTGCTCAAATCTTTGTTCAGACACCAAGGACACAGACCCCAGCTGAACACAATGACTGGTTATCACTGACATGGAGAAGAAATGCATCAAAGGCAGACACAGACGCACAGGAGAGCCTGCACACACAGACGCCGAGCACTGCAGGCAGAGACAGGGCCGGGGCACGTGCAGGACTCCATGGAAAGAGTAAGAGTGGGGCCGCCATTGATGAGACTGAAGCAGCCTCGCCCTGGTAAACAAGCCTCAGCCCTGTTAGAAACAGGCCTTTAAATCAGGACTTCTTTTGCAGCTGCTGCAAAATGTCTGCAACAGCAGCTTATCAGAAATGATATCCAGCACTAAAAATGGGCTGGGTGCTTTACAGAGGCGGCAGAGAAACCCCAGTGGGAGCAGCTGACAAGAGGATGTGGGGTGGCGACTGCACTGGATTCCACAGCCTCCTTTCCCTGTGGCCCGACATGCTGTGTGTCTGGTGGCTAGATTTCTCAGCAGGGCATTAAGAACCTCTCCGTGCAGGCCCACTATGCTCAGGCTTAAAACAGACCACATTCTATGCACCAGTTCCCAATGAGGCGCCAGTTTACAGAAGATGGCCTGGACTTCCCTTTTTCTAGTGAGAGTATTTTTAGCCCATCACTGCAAGCCCCCGAGTCTAGGGTGCATCTCCAGTTTCAGCAGCCCTATAGACTTCAGGATGCCATATTCGGAAACAAGGGAAACTGAAGAACACTCAGCCATAAGCTTAAGCAAAGGAAGTCAGGGCAGAACCCCGCTCAGGAATTCCAAACATTCTGCTGAGAGGCCAGTCCCTGGGCTGACCCCAACTCTAGGGAGGGTCAGTGCACTCTGCCTGACCTGATGAAAAGGGGAGGGGACCCTGGGAGGAGGAAGAGAGAACCCTGCCTGGGCAATGCCTGGCCTTCTGGCCAGAAAAATGCCAAGTTGAAGAAAGGACCCGGTATGAAATGGAAGCTCTAAAATCAATGCAAATATGTGGCACCTTTTAGGACTGAAATTGGACACGAGTTCTTTTTATTTGCAAAATCCCTAACAGGACAGCATTTATGTAATTAAATCCCTGAGAAAGCACATACGGTTTTCTGACAATCCTGAAAAATTTCACCTCAGCAATACTATCTTCAAAGTATGATTAGTTTTGTCACAGCAGATGTTCATTTTAAGAAAAACCTGATTGACACTCAGCCATCTAAACTTATGGAAAACATCAGTGAGAAATAGTTCTTTGTACCATAAAACGGATACTTGCAGGAATCTTTTACATATTAAAGTTCTCTGGGCAAAGATTTGATTTACAAAAACTCAGCTGTCAACTTGCTGGGAACATAGTCATTCCATCAACAGGGCTGCTCAAAATACACTGTAGCAGACTTGTCACTCAAACACACAGGGATGTGCCACCCAGGCATAGGACAGATCATTATTCCTCTCATTTGCTGTGGACCCATTTTAACATCTAAACTCTGCATGAGAGGCTGCTCCCTGTTGGCAAATAACTGTTCTTTGTATATTTCACACCAAAAACCAAACTGTCCTCCAAAGCCAGAACTGAGCACATGAACAAATGGCTTGCACCTGAACCACTCCCTGCTGACCAAGAGGGTGATAATGGACCAGTTTTCTTTGTATATTTGTGTTCATTTGTATGATTTATTTCCTGTTATACTGGCCTTTCCTATCTTTTATAAACATGAGTGAAAAATGAAAAAAAATGCCAATATTAGTAGTAAGTAGCAGGGTTCTCAGAAATATCATCTAATCATGGTTAAGGTGAAAATCATTAGATGTGATATAGACCCTCAATTGCAAGCTTGATGGACACCCCCTCACACACACACATACACTTTAAAAGAAAAGGAACCCAAGCAAACAGCATGCATGAAATGTTGGAAATTTCTGTTATTTTGTCTAAAAAGTAAAATATAATCAGGAATCTTACGATTATTTTTTAACCCTGGGAATGAAAGTCATCTCCAACTCTTCACCTGCCATCTTAAGAAGCTGATGTACCTAGAGGCTGATGATGGCCTGTGTTCTGCTGCCCTGCCACTTGGAACTGGCTGTCACACTGAGGCTGGCTCCTGTGGCTTCCAACTGAAAGCATTCCTCTCCTCAAGGCAAGACAATACACCTGCCCCATCTTCTAGGAGCAGGCTTTCCAGAAGTGAACTCTCCTGGCTCGCTCTGCTAGGCATTCCTTCTGTGAGGGAGGGGAAGGTTTCCACTAGAGAGAACATGCTTTCCAAGGCCTATAAATTCTTTCCCTCTACAAAGCTCAGGCAGGTATTTGATTTAATCCCCAACAATTTAGAGGACGAAATGAAAATAAAGATTGTTCTTAGTGAAAAACCTGCACTTGCATCAGCAGACAAGCCCCCCAAGCACTGGACTCTGCAGCTAAGCTCCGATACTCCTGCCTCACGAGCGTCTCTGGGAGGGCTCTGTGCTCCGATGTGTTATGAATGGGAAGCCAGCATGGCCCAAAGCTTTCTGAATCTAACAAGTCTTCATAACACCTTCCTTGCTGTTCTCCACTTGGCAAATTCTTCCAGGAGAGCCCGGGTGCCCTCAGGCCAGGCCAGGCCAGGCCCCGAAGAGCAGGACTAGCCATAGCCAAGGCAGCAATTCTGAGGAATAGATAAAAGGTGCAGTCTACCATTATGCTCAGATGTGGTCCCAGACCCCCATTCCTATAAAGCTCTCTGAAAGACTAAAACTAGGAGAGGCAGAAACGAAATCTGGGGAACAGAACACCCTGACCATGTTTTAGCTTCTACTGTAAAAACATGCTGTCAGTCTCTGGGCTTGGACTAAGGTCAAACATGAACCTCTGAAAAAAAAACCTTTAAAAAATGTGCAGTGGCCACTAAACAGGACTTCATACATGTCATCAAATTCTTTCTCATTCACCTATGACTTCATCTTCCTTAAGTAATTGCAGAGTAACTATATGATTTTATCATTTAAATATCCACTTCAATACTCTACCAAGACCAAAGGTATAGCAGAATAAATTATAAATATAACAATAATCCAGGGCATGGTGGTGCATGCCTGTAATTGGAGTAACTCAAGAGGCTCAGGCAGTAGGATCACAAATTTGAATTCAGCCTGGGAAAGTTAAGGAGTTAAGGAGATCCTGTCTCGACGGGGGGGGGGGGGGGGGGGGGGGGGGGGGGGGGGACGGACACGGACAGAGAGAGACAGAGAGAGAGACAAAGAGAGCGAGAGCGAGCGATAGATAAATAGATAGATATGGATTGACTCATATCAATCAACTTATCACATCCCTGGCCTTATATAAAATTTACTGAACATATACCACTGGTGAGCACTGTACAAACTACCATGGGTGAATTCTCATGTGATCCCAAGAACACAGTGAATGAGATGTTCCTCTTATGTCTAATTAGCTGAGGTAAAAAAGTTGGGTCAGGGTTACACCTTTGCCCTAGTCAAAAAAGAGAATCAGTGGCAGAGTCAGCACTTTAACCTGGGCAGTTGAATCAACCAGGAGCCATGCTCCTAATCAAAACTAACATTTTAACAATACACTATGGCATTTGTAAAGTACTACCTATGTGATGCTTCATGGTCCTGTGCATTCACAAGTTCATTTACTGCACAATCAAGTTCTATGAGGCAAGTACTATTGTTATCTATTATAGATGACAGGGGAGAGGCTCAGAAAAGCCCAGCAACTTGTCTAAGGTCACACAGCAGCTGGGCATCTGGCTGGCATCTGAGTTCACAACTCCTACACTGTTGTCTCCAGGAAATATTTAAACACATGCAACTCATCAAACAGCTGCCTATGAATGCTGTTTAGAAGGAAAGTTCCAGAAAATGTTTTTGCTTTCTCAAAGGACAATAGGAACAGTCTACAATGATCATGTTCCCTCCAACACTTGTCACCTGGCACAGCAAGGCCAGAACACAGCTCAACTTGAGGGCACACAGGATGACACCATGAGGTGCCATCTGATTTGTTGCTGGCCCAGTCCAGACTCAATTTTATTATTTCCTATTTGTATATGTGTCACCTCAAGTAACCTCTTCCTATCCTCTGAGAGATAACATGTGCTCTAAATAACAAACTCAATTTAAAAACAATTTCCCAAAACATGGACAATATAAATCATATTTCATAGATTTTGTACTAAAAATCTGTTAGAAGGTTGCAGCTTCAAACAGCTGTCACTTCTAAGGGTGCTGAGGTGTGTTCATGCCTCTGATAGGTCCGAGTTTCTGAAGGCAGGTCCAGTGCTTTGGGTGTTCTTCTCTCCACAAGGGCCAAGCAGGTCACAATTATGTTCAGGATACCCCGTGAGGAGCCAGGAAAAAAACCAGGGCATTTTCACAAAATCAGTTTACTCAATTTTATAACAGGTCTCAAAAAAAGACGATGGGGTGGGGTGCAGTGGGATGGAGGCAGGGGAGAAGAGAGAATATCCAAAACTTGTGAATTTTCCCTGGGCGAGCCCCTCTGCTACATCCACTAGGATCCTGGGTTGCCCCCTTTTCATGCTTTTATGCCAAGGACAGTCAAGAAGTTCTACCTTTTCTGACAGGGTTTCCACACCCAAGAATCTTATTGCACCTTCTTTAAACCAGCACTGGGAAGGAAGACAGGCCTTGATAGGGATTTCAAAACCAGTACTGGTGAGATGCTCAGGCTCCAAAAAAAATCTAATGTCCTTGAGTTCAGGCAAGTCACTCAGCTCTTCTCCACTGGATGCATTCAGAAGTCCATCCCTCTTACATTGGGGGAGGCACAGTGGTGATACTGGGGATTGAACCCGGCAGCACTCTACCTCTGAGCTACACCCCCAGCCCTTTTTAAAAATATTGAGACAGGGTCTCATTAAGTTGCCCAGGTGAGCCTCAAACTTGTGATCCTCCTGCCTCAGTCTCCTGGGTCGCTGTGACTAAATGCATGGGCCAAGAGCTAGAATTCTCCACAGGTCCCAGCAAACAATGGGACAACTCTTTTCTTCTGCCCCGAGAGGTATGTGTACAGGCTGAGCATTGCTAATCCCAAAATCCAAAACCTGAAACATTTTGCGTAGCAACATGATGCTCAAAAAATTTTTGATTATGCAGTACTCAGATTTTGGATTTTGGGATCAGGGATGCTCAACCAGTAAAATCCATGCAAGTATTCCAAAATCTGAAAAACTTCTAAATATGAACCACCAAGCATTTAGATAGGGATCTTCAAACCTGTATGTGTAAGCACCATAAAAACCTACTCAGTAAATTTAAAATGTACTTTAAATTCTTAACAAAAACAGCTCCCTTCTTTCTTCAAAAAACAAAGGTAACATTTAAATAAAAAAGAAATAATTTTTAAACCAATAAGACCCCCCCCCCATTCCTGCATCCTGGGACGGCCTGGGGTGAGCCCGGCCACACACAGCCTAGTACACCTGGGACCAGAGTCCAGAAGCCCTGGAATGGAAAAGTAAATGGTTCCAGTAGACGAGGGGAAACTTCAGTCACAAAGCATAAAGCAATGCTGCCAAGCTTCCCGACCCAGTGTGGGGAAGAGGCTGGGCTGGGGACCCCACCTGCTAACTGGGTTCCTGCTGCCCTCCACTGCCTCAAGACACTGGTAAATAGGGGCGTGTTCTGCAGTCAGCCTACAGTGGAGAGAACAGCTCTTCCTAGGAATAAAGGCAAATGAAGTATCTTTAATAGCTTTGGCAGTAAGAACTGATTATTTACAATGTCTAAGCCCCTTTGGAAAGTATTCACCAATTAAAATAGCGCTGACTTAGCCCTCAGGGGCAGTCAGGTCTTACACTCTAAGCCCAGGGCCCTGGGCCTACTGGAAGACCAGCCAGGAAGCAGTGAGACGGACCTCGGAGGGGTGACTGTGACAGGGTGGGGTGGCTGCTGGAGGACAGCATGAGGGCATGGCAGAGAGGGAGATGTCACAGACACAAAAATGGGGCTGGCATGAGCCACCTTGTCCCATCAGTCATGCTCACACCATGCCAGGTGGTGGTCAGTCCAGCAGCCATCTGAGCCCTTGGCACAGACAAGACCATCTGAGCCATCCTGGAATCCAGCAGGACATGACTGTGCTACAACACAAAGAAATGAGGTCAGTGGGTCCTTAAGAGCCACCAGGCTCCTTACTCTTCCTGCCTCTGACAACAAGTATTCCCCCTAAATAATTCTACATAATGAACACTGCCCTGTCCGAAAAACAACATAGCTTTTCTTTAAATCTACTTGCCTACTTCTCTACACCTATATGACAAGCCCTGCAATAGAAAAGCACAGTCCAATTTAGTGGCCAATAGTTATCAATAGATATTTAAATTTAAATAAATTACGCTAAAATAAGACAAAGATGCAATTGTGCAAGTCGCTCCTCAAGTAGTCAGTTTCCACATGTGTCTAGTGGTGACCATGACAGAAGAGACAGACAGCATCTCCTTCAGTACACAGAGATCCTTCTGGCAATGCCACACCAGGCCGTCACATGAGGAGTGACCAGGTAAAAGACAGAAAGAGAAACGGGGGTGGGGGTGGGGGGGAGAAGGGAGGGACTTCTGCCCTCATGAAGCCCACAATTTGGGGGAAATAGTCTCTTATCAAAAAAGCATCATGGGATTTGTTAGTAAGTCCTGGGAAGGGAACTGCAAAGGGAGTGGCAGGAGACACCTGTGGAAGCCTCACTGACAGGATCAGTACGTTTGCACCCACAAGAGCAGACCTGGACAGAAGGGCCTCCATTCCCTTCTGTTCAGAGCAGGAGGCTCTGGCCACAGCAGTCTCTCACACTTGAGAGCAGACTGGAGTTTGAAAACAGAGTTCCTCTGGCAATTCCCACAGCATGAGGTCACCAGCTAAGCATCTCTGGTCATTTCTGTTTGGACTGATTCACATCAAACATGGACATGGAAACAGTAACTCAATTTAGCCGGGACATCGTGGGAGCCAGGACTGACTTGTCATGGCTGTGGAATGCTCAAGACAGAGATAACCCAAGCATCCGAGGGGCTCGTGCTGGGTTTCAGGCTGCCCAGAAACTACCGAGCCATCGTCTGACACAATCTGTGAGCGGCAGACAGCCAAGGGCCTGGGCAGCCGTGAGGCAGGTCAGTCAGGTGCAGCTGCTCCGAGTGTTCCTCTGCCTGGCCCCTTCCTTCCTGATCGCCACTGAAGAAGTGGAGGAGGAGGGCTGGGGAGATGCAGGAACTACAGATCTGATTTTGAAGGGCTGGTCTCTAGACAGGAAATAGGCAAGAAGCAAATGGCCCCAGACACTGGTGCAAAGGAAAGCTTTCCTAAGTGAAGCCCTGTGCTCTCTAAAATCCGTAGAGATAGTCTGCGAGTTTTCTAAAAGCTATGGGTTTATTGCAATAAACCTGAGACTACACACTTCCCACTTTGGATGAATGTCTCAAACTCTATTACACATTTTCTCATCTCTTTGAACCTAAGATAGGAGATGGCTCAGGCGCTTCCAGTGATGAGAACCTCAGGGCACTAAGACATAGGACTGTCCCTGCTCTCAACCACCCCTCCCCCTGGCCTGAGTGATCAGTGGCCTCACACTGGCCCATGTTCCCTCCCCACTGGCTGGCGGCTGTCATCACTTCTGTGGAGAGCCCAGTGCTTCCCATCAGCAACAGGGACACCACACTTCAGCAATGGGGCCCCAAGAGTCTCTCCTGGGAGGAGAGTGGAGAAGCGTGGTGGCAGGGAGAGGCAGCCCTACCAGGACTGAGCAAAAGAGACAGGCAGGTAGCTGTGCTTGGCACAGGTTGATAGCACTGCACAGAAAACAACACCCTCCACAGACAGGCTGGTGGGTCAGAGAGACGGGAGGCTCTGCCTTGTCACCCCAAGAGCCAGCATCTCAAGACCAAGCTGTTCATAACTAAATCTGCACTGAACAGACTTGAATAAATGTATATGAGGGTTCCAGGAATAATAATAACTGCATTATCCACACAAAGCTTCCAGTTGTTCCATCAGCTTCCCACACCCTAGGTAGGACTCACTTTCGGGATCCTAACCCTATGCTGTGGCTAACAACAGACAAGGGCTAGTCTAGAGTATACTGGACACAAAGCACCATTGAGAGGATCCAGGAGAGAATCCCAAATGAAACCACCAACCAAACAATTGGCTTCACTTCTAAGGGCTCCTGCAGCGCATCCCACACAGACTGGGGAGCCACCAGGGCTGCTGCTTCTATTTGGCTTGGTGACAATTAGGGCTGTGTGACCCATTCATGCATATGATCACTAACACGGCTCCTGTTCCCCACAGGCTGCCTGTGAGCCTCTCTCATCTGATCTCTCCCCAATGTTTGGGGGTGAAGTAACATGGACCCTATCTTGCCAAATCACAAACACAGATCTCAACTTCTAGACAGTGAGGAATCTAAGTTCACATAAAGCTCCATATTTATAGATGTTTTCTCATCTAAAACTTCTGCTGCAAGATTTCAAGGTAGCCCCCTGATAAGTACAGATCTAGAAAGGAGGAGGGTTTTGAGGCAGACAAGTGTTGGTCACTTTTGAAGGAACATGAGTGAAAGATAACCCGCAGAAAAACACAGGGAGAAGGGGGGGTGGATGGTTATAGACCTGAAGTCCAAGCCTGGAAAATGGTGTTTATGTTGCCTTTTCTTTTTTTATAGTTGTAGATGGCCAGCATGCTTTTATTTGTTTCATTTTTATGTGGTGCTGAGGATGAAACCCAGTGGCTCACACTTTCTAGGCAAGTGCTCTGCCACTGAGCTATAGCCCAGCCCCTTATGTTGCCTTAGCTTTTTTTTTTTTTTTTTTTTAAGTACAGGGAATTGAATTTAGGAATGCTTTACCACTGAGCTACATCTCCAGCTCTTCATTTTTATTTTGAGACAGGGTTTGGCTAAGTTGCCCAGGGTGGCCTTGAACTTGCAATTCTCCTGCCTCAATCTCCCAAGTTGCTGGGATTACAGTGTGAGCCACCATGCCCAACCTCAGCTTAAAGTTTAGGGCTTTCAAAACTAAAAAACAACTCTTGGCTGGGTTGAGGATGAGGTCCAGTGATAGCCACTTGCCTAGCATGCTTGCAGCCCTGGGTTCAATCCCCATCACTCTAACAAAAACAAAACAAATAAATCCTCTTGACTGATGAAATTCACCTGATGTCTGATAAGGAAACTGGAAGTGTTTCCTAGCCCTCGAAGGCCATACATGAGGCTTTGAAAGACAGGCTGAACTATTCTGTATTTTTTTTTTTTTAACTGAGACCTGTGGGACAATGGCCAGGAGATGAATCCTGCCAAGGACCTCAGTGCATGGAGTCTCTGATGAGAACACAGCCCAAGTCAACGCTGTAAGCTGGTAAGAACCTGAAGCAGAGAACCCAGCCATGCTGTGCCCAGACTTCAGACTTACAGAGACTGAGATAATAAATGTGTGTTGTTAAAATAAAGAAGATTAGGGGGAAGTCTGCAGTCTCACATGTCTCCTTGGCCAGCAACCTACTGGCAGAATCTTGAGGGAGAAGACACTGAAATTCAGGACTGATCAAAGAGAAAGAAAAGCCCACACATAGCCCTCAAAGTCAGTCCTCAGGATTATTCTTCCAGGAAAAAAAAAATCATTTTGAACACTAAAGGTTGGAGATTCCCCTGTGAACTAAGGATGTGGTGATTCTCTGTCACTATGGCCATCTTTCACAGGTGTCACACTGTGTCACCACTCCAGACAGCTCTGTGCAGCAGTTGTTTTTCTTGGTGGATGAATCACTTCAAATAATTCAGGATGCTGGGCTCTCCCTAGACCCCAGGAATCAGAGGGTCTAGGGGCCAGTGCTCTTTAGGCTGACATCATCAGGTACCTTCTGGTGAGATTGCTTTACCTCACTTACTAGTTGCCTCTCTCCTAAATGGCAGGTGAGATCTACCTCGTTTGACAGAGACACCTGTCCCAAGGTGCTCAACTAGGCAATGAAAGGGTGGGGGATTCCAACTTTCTGGCCATCAGTAAAGTCCTGTTCTCCACTTGGCTACTCTGCTGACACAGTGTGGAATTTGATGGAAACTTTTCTTTTGCCAAAGGACAATTTAAAAGTATGGTGAAGAACTCCATAAAGAGGAAGTGGCAATATTGCAGTCTGCACACTTTTGGCACTCTGCATAGTCCACACCATCTGGAGTCCTGTGCTTTCTCTGCAACCCAGGCTGTGCCTGCTCCTCCTTCAATCCCAGATGAGCAATGGGAAGCCAGGCCGATGGCCACAACCCTGGAGGGGGCCATGGGACTCTCAAGGGCAGGACTGCACTCCCACCAGGAAAATCTCTGAGGCTTCTCTTAAGTGTGAGTTAGCTAATAATCTCTCCACACCACCATCTGGCTTGTTAGGAAGTAATTTAGAAGCATTTGGAAACAAATCTGTGCAAGAGAAATGGAAATCACACACCATGTATACACACAGAACTCAGCCTGGAAATGCACATTCAACACCCCAGCTATATTCACTAAAAAATAATTCATAATCTAAAGTTTTACATTTCTAAATATTTCATATTCGGTCAAATAGAAAGTTGCAACCAGCATTATCTTCATTCATCAGAATTTCACTCTTCACTAAAATGTACTCTTTCTTGTGGCATTTCCCCATTGTAGTTAAACACACATCCCAGACCAATAGAAACTGACTTATCAGTTCTGTTTAGTATTTTAGGTAGGTGCATGGAGCCTGAGTTCCACCCGCATTTTACAAGGCAGGGCAGGCCCCAGCCCTTCCTAATGAGCCACCTTTGATTCACCTGAAAATGAGGGTGGACGTGCCTGCCTGGCTCATTCTGCACAAGTCCCAGGAAGATCAGGTGGTCAGGACAAGTGAAGACCTGGCAGACCAGATGCCTTATTTAGGTATTTCCATCTGACATTCCTCAGATGCATGATAACTCCTACTCTAATTGAAAATGATTCAAATTTTATATGCTTCTAGCGAAGTTTTACTACCATTTGGAAAGTTTAAAAGCTTTAAACTTCAAATGCCTCGTGATAAAATAAAAATAGGACTACATACATCACAAGTCATCTTTAAGACAATTAGGCCACAATGGGGGCTAAAACATCAAGCAAGTTGCCCCAGACTACATGCAGTGGAAGCCTAATTACCTGTTTCTCCCCACAACGTGTCGGTGCCATTGACTTCTATTTCATGTTCCTCTTCCATTCCCAGCAAGCACTGGACCACCTGTCAGAAGTGGCAAGGTGACTTAATGAGTTCTCATGGCAATAGGTGCTTATTATATCCCACATATCAAAGGAGAGAATGTTGTTTTTTAACCATTATTATCTCATGCTGCACAAGGAGAGAAAATATAATGAAAACTGTTTTCAAGCATAATTCATATGCTATTCACACTTTCACTTGGAGAAGAATTAAAAAAAAAATCTCAGTGAATTTCATCAACATTGTTCAGAATTACTAGGTACTCAGAATTCTAATGAATTCCAACATGACCCAAATATGCCAGCCTAATCAACAAAGGACACGGCAGATCACATAAAGTGCAGTTTCTGCATAAATCACCAGAAGATGGTGGATCCATTTTTTTTAAGGAAGGAAGGAAAACCAGGCAAGATTTTATATATTACACACACACACACACACACACACACACACACACACACACACACTACATATATATATTTTTTTCTCAACAACAAAAATTTTTCAAGTATTGTCCAAATGATTTCTCTACTTGGCAGCATTATTCTTTTCCCTTTGAGACATCTTCAGGTCAAAGAGCAAGTCAGGTCACAATATGGAATGGAGGCAGGAGAGCTGGCTCTCAGGGAGATGGATATATCCATGCCCTGGATCAGTGCCAACATTCACCTTGAGCAACAGAAAACAAGTCAAAGCCATCTTCCAGCCTCCAAATTCATACGTTCTTACTAGGCCGAGTAACAACCAAATCCCAGGAACTAGCAAATGTTCCCTTACATGGCAAAATTGCAGATGTGATAACCAATCTTGAAATGGGCTGATGATCCTGAATTATCAGGGTATACGGTGTACTTTCTATCGTATCTGATGTGACCACAACAGTCCTCAGAGGAAGATGACAGATACAATCCAAGTCAGAGAAAGGAGCAGAAGGACAACAGAGCTACAGTTAAAGTGACATATTCTAAGGGTGGAGGACAGGGCTTTAAGATAAGGAACAAAGGTGGCTTCAAGAATCTAGGAAAGCCAGGAAACAGACTGGCCTTCAGAAGGAATGGTGGCCTGCTCACACCTTAACTTTAGAACTTTGGCCTCCAGAACTCTAAGAGTAAGCATGTATTGGTTTTAGCCACCAAGTTGGTGGCCATTGTCATGACAGCATTAGGAAACTGTTACACCTTTTAAGTATTTGGTGAATAAATCCTGCTTCTTTCCATGGTATGGTTACTGGTGTGCTGAGGGAGGTTTTGCTCACATTCTTCCCAGTCTGCTTAAAAATGAGGGATGAACATAAGTTGAGACGAGAGCCAAATCTACATTTGGTGTTCCTGGGACCCCAAATGCTGATTTTTCACATTTTAGACACACACAGGTTTAGGGAACCATTGAGAAAGGAAAAATACCTACATTTTCAGATATGTGCATTTAACACTCTCTCTGTATATTTATGCATGTGTTTTCAATGCCCCGAATTAGCCAGCCAGCAGTACAGGCTTGTGTGTGTGTCTGCCCTTGTGTTTAAGTGCCAAATGTCAGTCAGCCAGCTTGGCACTCGAATTTACTTTAAGCCATTTTGGGGAAAGAATTTTACCAATTACTGGCACCTCTAATTGCCTGAAGATAACAGAGTGAGAAAAACAAGGAAGAGCGTGAGTAAAATGTTTATTAAATTCAAAGACTGAGCTAAGACACAGATCAGGAGATGACAATTAAGTCTTCAAAATGAGGAATACTGTATCTACCAGAAATAAGTGCTCGACTTAGCAGCTGTGAAGCTCTCCTTCAGTGGAGGAGCTTGAATGACAAGCATTCTTATTTATGTGCTTCCAAAGCATTAAAGTTCTATTTTTGAAAATCCCTCAAATACTCAAGAATGATTTTAGAACTAGGATTCCATGGGATTATTTTTAAAAGATTACAAAGATAAAAGAATGAATTAAAGGGAAAAAATGTAAAACAGCAGGGCAAAAGGGTAAAAGTAGAACAGGGAAGAAAGAAACAGGAGGAAGAGCCGAGATCATTGAGAGAGGCCTTGCACGGGAAGAACCAACCCAGCTGTCCCAGTCACAGCTGATGGGACTGAGGAAGGATGTGATCCAAGAGAAGCCTTTACACGTGGTCAAAGGCTACTTCTCAAAATTCTCTTTTTTCTCTTTCCTTCAATGTGTCACAGGCTCACAATGTGAACGGTACCCATTAGCCAAAGCAACTGACCCACTGGGCTATGGCTTCTCACTTCCCAGGAAGGAAGCATAGCCTCACTCACCGCACTGTGGCCCATGCTGGCAGCTGCTGTCAGTGCCTGCTGCAGGGCTTGGCTCTTCCTCAGGGCGGGCTGGGAAGGACCTGCTGACCACTCACAGGTCAGCAGATACCGGAGAATGTCACCATGGCCCCGCAGCGCGCTGTGGACGAGTGCACACTGGCCTTTCTTATCCAAGTGGTCCACCTGGGGGGCAGGAGTTGGGGAAGGGCACAGATGAGCATTCCCTTTCCTCTGAGAACCCACGTCCACCAGAGGCTGTGTGCAGGCTCCAGTAAACTCCAAACAGACCCAGGTTCACATTCTAACATGTCTTTCTGGACAGCACTGAATCTTTGTCTGATTTCCTGCATGGTAATGAAAGCAAAGATCTGGGCCTCGGGTTCCCCTTGTAGGACTGGCAATCACAAGATCCCCTCCTTATCTAAACATTTCCCTGGTACACTGCACAGAGCTCCACATTCTCTTGGTTACACATAGAAGGACTCAGACCAAAACCTCAGACAAAACCCTTGGCTTCCCAACTGAGTGCCCAGTTGGGCGCTCTCAGGCTGGCACAGGGAGCTGCAATTGGTGGGGGAGAACAGGTCTTCGGTCACTGAACCAGAGAAGCCAGAGAAAGGGAGGGATCTTGCCACTGCAGCTCTGAAGGAGGAAGGCCAAAGGGAGTCTGTGTAGGCTGGAAACTCTGGACATACTGGCATGTAAAAGGGGTAGTGGGGTGGTGCATAAAGTCAGAAGAGGCCACTGGCCAGAAAGGGTGAGTGTGTGAGCAGTACACACCTACGGAGGCCCAGAGGAGGCAAAAGTCCACTGCCCTTCTGTACCCAGGGAGTCTGGGGGCTGAGGAGGAGCCAGGGCCCAGTCCCATCATGCTTGCAAACTCTGAGGAGTGCTGCACATGCACTCAGAGGCTCTGCAAGAGCCACCGACATGTCCACTGGCTTCCACCTGCTGGCCTTTGAATAAAGCTAAGGGATATCTGAATCCTGGAATGAAGGTGCAGACCACAAAGCAGTGAGGCACTCATAGCAAAGCCTCCAGAGACATATCCCTTCTTCTAGGAGCTAAAATTCAGATGATCCAAATTTGTGTGTGTGTGTGTGTGGTGCTGGGGATTAAACTTGGGGCCTTACGCATGCTAGGCAAGCACACTACCTCTGAGCCAATTCTCCAGCCCCCAAGTGTCGGATTTTTGAGAGCAAGAGAGAAAAAAGGCTTCCATAGTTACTATAAACCTAATATTTTGAGGGTATTTTGGTACTGATGTTGAACTTTAAATATCCTAATTAAATAAAAATGCAAAAACAATCATGAGTGGTTTATCTGTTAGTATTCAAAAGATATATCTGCTAATGAAATGTTTATAATAAAGCTAGAGGGAGTTTACTGGGAACTCCATGTACTTTTCATTTAATCTATCAACACTGATAGTTTTGAAGGAACTTGGCTAATAATATAATTTTTTCATATTACTGGCAATAGGCTGATTTAGTGCTCACACAGCAGCAATGTGGGAGATGCTACTGTGATTCCCATTTGACAGATGGGAAGCCTGGGACGCATGGGTTCAGTAACCTGCCCAGTATCCTAGTGGGCAAAGAGAGAGATGGTGACTCCCGGCAGCTCAAGCACGTGGCTTCTAAGATCTACAGAACTCACGCAATTGTTTTAAAAAGACACAACATAAAATGGGATAAGAGGGTGTAATAAAAGGCAAACATTTAAAATCTTTGCAGCCCACTGTGGTGCCATGTTAAATGCTACCAAGTTCTAGGAAAACACTGCAGGATTCATAAAGGATGGCCCTACTCACATGGCTGGTGGTCAGGATTCTCCCTGAGACCTCCCTTTGGGGCAGCATTAAGCAGAAAAACAACTCAGAAGCCAGCACAT
Organism: Ictidomys tridecemlineatus; assembly: GCF_052094955.1. Taxonomy (NCBI): domain Eukaryota; kingdom Metazoa; phylum Chordata; class Mammalia; order Rodentia; family Sciuridae; genus Ictidomys; species Ictidomys tridecemlineatus. The sequence goes on along the minus strand of NC_135483.1, from coordinate 129,172,979 downwards.
GGCCCACCTCTCCCCCAAGGCTGCTCTACACCAAGCAACAATTATAAACTGGCAACACCTGTAGTCTAGCCCCTCCATTTATGCTGAGGATTATGCATTCATTGAGATTGGACAATACACAAACAAAGGGAGACTGGCCTAGTTAGTAACAGTTCAAACCACAATATGCAGATATTTCCCACCCACCCCATGCCCTGGCTGTCCCAGAGCAGGGAAGACTGCTGCTTACCCGTGCCCCCTTCTTGGTCAGCAGACACACCAGCTTCATGTGGCCAGCAGCTGCTGCATAGCAGAGTGCAGTCATGCCGTTCTCTGACATCCCGTCCAGGCAGGCCCCAAATTCCAGGAGCAGAGTAACAACTTCCTCGTGGCCCAGGTGAGACTGGACGCACAGGATGGGGGCATTATTTAACACTTCTGTCCTGTAGTTCACGTTGGCCCCTCCCAAAATCAGGAGCCGGCTCACCTGTTGGATGGTGTCCCCCAATAAGATTAATTCTCACATACAAGTTAATCTCAATGACATTTCATCATAATCTAGTGGACCTCAAACTTGAGTAAGCAAAGTATCAGCCAGGGGGACATGTGAATAACACATATTCTCACTGGTGGGAATGAAACCAATGTAGACACAGTGGGAATTGTCTCACGGTTCCTCAAAAAGATTGAAAATAGAACTACTGTATGATCCAGCAATCCCACTTTTGAGTATACACCCCAAACAACCACACGCAGGATCTCAAAGAAAGATTTACACACCATGTTTACTTCGGCATCATTTAGAGTCAGAGAGGTAGAAGCAACCCCACTGCACACCAATAGATGAACAGATAAAGAAAACGCAATATGTGCATAAAATGGAATGTTATTCAGTCTTAAAAAGAAAATCCTGACATGTGCTTTAAAGATATTAGAACTTAAATAAGGCAGATGAAGGATACTACTTATGAAGTCCCTATAGTAGTCAAATGCAGCAACAGGAAGTGGAAGAGGGGTTAATGGATACAGAGTTTTACAAGATGAAAAGCTCCAGAGATTTATTTTTTTAATTAAAAAATATTTTTGAAGTTATAGATGGACAGTCTGCCTTTATGTTATTTTTTTAAAAATATGGTGCTAAGGATTGAACCCAGTGCCTTACATGTGCTAGGCAAGCACTCAGCCACTGAGCTGCAGCCCCAGCCCCCTCCAGAGATTTTTTATTGCACAACAATGTGAATATATTGTACACTTAAAAATGGCTAAGTTGGTAAATTTCTATCATGTGTGTTTATCATAAGTGAAAATAAAAATTAAAAAAACATGAAGTCTCAGACACCCCATCCCCTGTCCTCTGGATTTCCAATTCAGGAGGTCTCGGTGGCATATTTTTGATGAGTTCCCAGGTCATGTTAATACTGTTGGTTTGGGAACCACACTAAAAAAAAACAATGTTTAATTTAAATAAAAATATTATTTCATCTCCAAGAGAAAACTGAAATTTCTGTTAACAGTGAGATAAAGCCCAAAGAAAATACACTCCCCTTTCTTTAAAGGATGTGTTTCTAGAAGAAAATACTAATGTACAGATGTGTTCACATGCCCTTGGGATTGTCAGCAGTGTGATATGGCTGAAGTCACCTGTTGCTTCTACTAACAACAGATGTGCCACCGCCCACTAAACTCAACAAATCTCATTGAACACAGGCAAATTTCAGCTATACTAATGTCTCCTTCCCATCTCTAGATCTCCGAGGGGTCAGGGTAGGGGTGGGGAGTGGCTCTTTCAATGCCTATTCAGATGCCTGGTACGTTTCCTTAACACTTCCCTTCAGGGGACCTGCATCCATCACTCTCTCTGCCAAACCCTGGCAGGTCCTCGGGGCTGTCCGTCAGCTGTGAGAACCACAGAGACCACGTCATAGATTTGACTAGAGACACGTGGGGATCATTAAAAGACACAGGAAAATGACAGGCATATAGAATTCAGTGTATTCGGGTGATGCCTGTCCACTGGAGTAGCTGACAGGTGGTCACGCTGTTAGGTATGGGAGGTGATGCTCTCAGGTGGTGAGGCCACAGCACACCATGGCAGCCCAACATCTGAAGATGTCTTACTTGCTGTTGAAGCTCGACCTTCCCATGATCCAGGCTTCTCACTTCCTCTCACTTCCCTTCCTGGGGTCGCCTGGTCCTGAAACCGAAGCCATAACAACGCCAAGCAGGTCCTATTCTCAGGGCTTCTGGCCTCCTCCCTCTGACTGGAAGGTTTGTTCTATAGACATGGTGCCCAAGGGTCACTTCCTGTGGGTCTCTGCTCCACACCAGGACTCCAGAGAGCAGTCCCCAGCCTGTTGAGAATATTTTCACCACATGCCTCCAGGCCCTCTCCATCCCTTGGCACACGGTTCTCTGGCTTAGCTGACTCACTGCACCACACACTGGTCACCAGTGCACAGAAAAGAAGACAGGAACACAAGCCCCTCTGAAGACAGAGGTGGCCCAGGAGTCAGGTCCTTCACTTCACTGGGACCATTAATAACACACAGGGAAGGAGAGGCCACAAACATAATGAGGAGGCCCTGCAGAGCCATCCGGCTACCTGGCAACCCCCACCCCCACCCCATCAGACATACCACCAACTAGCTAGACCTGGTCAGCACCAACCCAGGCTCCACTCTCCTGCTATCAACCATAACTTATGGACAGGAAGGCAGAAAACAGGGACATCAGAAAAGTGTTCCTGCCCTAACACACATTTAAGGTGACACACAGGCAAACGATTTCATTCATTCCTGCTACAGATCTATACAGGTTCACTCTTAAAAACACCACCAGACTCAAGCCCAGTTCAAAATCTCAAGTGCCAAATAAAAGTATAGTCTTTAAAAGTGATTTCCCTTTCAATGACTATGATTGGAATGGAAAGAAAAGGAATATTTGGGGATTTTATCAAGGCCTAGGAAACAAGTTCAGAGCAAGAGGCAAACAGAAGATATACATGCATAGAAATAAGTGACTTAAGGACAACCACGGACAGACAGGAGTCATTTGTGAATTCCCTGGATGACTATGCCAGCTTGTTATCCTGTCCTCTCCCCATCAACCCCATCCCTTCCTGATACCTGTGGGTCTATGAGAAGAAAAAAAATGATGGATTGAATGGTCTGAATTCTCACCCATATGCTTCAGCTTGCTGTGTGACTTATTAAATGACTCGTCCTCTCTGTGCTTCAGCTCCCACCCCTTTCTACCTAACAGGTTCTCTTTGTTAAAAGTGTTGGAAGGTGTATTTTCAATACTCGGGTCCTGGAAGGTATACACTTAGGGGTGGAGCTTTCCTGAAGAGGTTCCTCATCAATGCATCCCCCTTTGTTGGAGCAATGCTGTGGGTCTTTTTACGGCTTAATCTCCTACAAGTCTGTTGATCTTAAACCCACGGCTCTTAACCCTGCTGCACATGGAAGCCATCTGGGAGCTTGAAAGTTTCCAACACCTGTGCCCCACCTGAGAGATTCTGACTTAACTGTGGTGAAGGTTCTGCCACCCAGAGCTCCCAAGTGATTTGAGTTGGCAGTCAGGGCTGTAAACACACAAGTGATAAAGGCCTCTGCAGACATGGTATGGGATTGCATCAGGTCCCTGCCAGCTGTGTGACCCACAGAATGCTACCAACTGCCCTAAATTGCAGTTTCTTCAACTGAAACATGGAGATTAGTTTCCTATTCAGGAGGGTGAGACAGGAGGATTGCAAGTTTGAGGCCAAACTGGGCAACACAGTGAGATCCTGTCTCAAAACAACGAACAGTTTCACTTCACTGAACAGTTGTGAAGATTAAAAATGTGCAGAAAACAGTATGTGTGTATATATGTGTGTGTATATATACACATGTGTGCATAAAGTATTTAGCAGCATTCAGATCTCCCAATCGCTAAAAGAATACCAATTGCTATTGTTACAATCATCCTTTTGTACAGTCTTCAGAAGGGACGAGAACACAGGTACCTGGTGACCTGGAGGTCTGGCCTCTCACCCACATGGCCTTGTTGCACCCAGGCTATTCCTAGCAGGGACCTGCATGTAGGAGTGGGGGGTAGATGTGCCTCACAGGGAATCATGGGGCCTTAGCTCCTGTTCACAACATCCAAAGGCACATCAGAAGATCCTGATGCTGCTGCAGCAGCAGTCACAGTGTCCAAAGCCAAGGTAAGTACCAATAGAAGTAACATTTAAGAAATGCCATGAATTTCCCCAAGAGCATTAACAGTGAGATTTCTGATCATGTTGCAAGACAGACTTTTTTGTCATCTCCATTTTATAGACGAGGAAACTAAGGCTCAGAGCAGGTGAGGCTAAGGTTAGCTCAGAGCACAAAGCTAACCTCTGATATGAGCATGGCAGCAAAGCAGCAGCTCTGAGTGAGATGGTGCTAAGGGAGGTAACAACATGACATATGTCATGGATTTTTTTTTTTTCCAACTGCATGGAGATGTCCACTCACTATCACAGTGCTCTTCTTGGCTGACAACTGGAAGTGGCAATATTATCTAAAAGCATGGGTATTGGGGACAGGTAAAGAGACATGACCACAAGGAAGAGGAGAGGCACTGGCCAGTTTGGCTATGAAGTGGGAATTGTCGTGTCTTTACTAAGTATACTGGCAGCTCACATAGGCACAGCAACTTTAAAATGTGTGTGGCTTAATTGTGAATCAGAAGGATGGGATTGCCTGTCCTCAGCTAGGGTAAGTTCTCCTCTCCTCCCTACCTTCAGCTGAGCAAAGAACCACCATGACTTGGCTCCTGTAAGCAGCCTGAGGATGGTGCCAGTTCTATGAGATGGCACTAACAGAAAAATCACCAGCTGGATGGGGCTTGGAGGTGCTCACAGCAAGAACCTCAGCAGGCCAGCTGGGCATAGGCTGGTACAACCATGACCTGGTGAAGACAGGCTGCAGTGCTAGAAATCACTGGCATTCTGAAATTATCAAGTAATCATTCCAGAGCAAGTCACTTTAATTTACCAAAGTGGCAAACTGCAATTATTGCTCAAAATGACATTCATTCCTGTATGACAACATTTAATGCTCTCTAAAAAAAGTTCTTTAATTGCATGCATAATTTTAAATTACTGTAATTTGCTCAAGATTCTGTGAAAACCTTTATCCCCCCTTGAAAGATTAAAAAAAAAACAACTCAGAAGGATAATGGAAAGACTTACAATTTTATAGCCAAGTTATATGATTTGGAGGGTGGTACAGATGAGGTGACATAGGAGTTGTATAAAATAAAGTAAAAATGAACACTCTTTAAATTGCAAGTATGTTAAAGGAAAAGTTTATAATCCTGGAGAGCCAAGCTCTTTGTATTATTATATCTACCTTTTAATTTGCTGTTTTAAAAACTCATATTCAATAGAGTATGATGTTTCTCACTTTTCTGCACTTTGAGTAACTTCTGTTCCCATAAATTTATTAAAGTAGTGAAAATATATTGTCATTCTTCTTTCTTTCTTCTTGGTCATCATACAGAATTTTATAAATTATGGAAAAGCCAAAAGATATATTGTTAACTATCACAGGAAAGATGAAACAATGTTATTATAGTAACCTAATCTAAGTGAAAAAATTCTTAATAATGCTTCTTCCTCAGTTGGGTCTGGTCACATACACCTGTATCCCAGTGACTTGAGAGGCTGAGGCAGGAGGATTGCAAGTTTGAGGCCAGCCTCAACAACTCAGCAAGACCCCATCTTGAAATAAAAAGAAAAAGGGGTGTGGGCATAGCCCTGTGGTAAAAAAAAAAAACCTCTGGGTTCAATTCCTAATACCACACATAAGCAAATGTTTTTTCATTATATGAAATCTGAACTTAGTTCTCTCCTCCCCTTTCTTTCTTCTGGGTAACAACATGGAAACAGCACATTCCCTCTGACCATCAGCAGTGGCAGTTTAGGGCTGGTTCCACTATACTACATGAATGGTTTCCTGCCCATCCACTTACAAAAAACTGCAGAAGGCTTCAGTTGGGATATAAGCCCTGAGATCTGCAGTGTGAGTGATAATCTGCAAAGGAGCAGGCCTGGAGCAGGACACAGCTCAGAGTGCCATGAGCTATTCCACACCTTGAATGCAGGCACAAAGGCACCCACAAAGCAGGTGAATCAAAGCTGAAATCCAACAGGCTCTGCCAGTCAGCTTCCATCCCTGACAGGGGCATAGGCCACCTGGATGAGGTAGTAATTTGTAAAGACACTGCGTCTACCACCCAGGGACAGTGGACTCTCTCTACTCCATACCAAAGTCTTACAGCGGGCAGCAGGGTCTGGGTTACTCCAAGACTCAGAGCACTGCTAGGTCCTCCCACAACAACTGAGAGTCTTCCCACAACAACAGGGAGCCTCAGTTTTGTGATATTCTCACCTCTCAAAGTCACCAGGGAGACAGAGAAGTGAGGAAGGGACAGGACACACCTCTAATTAGACATGGAGAAGCACTCTGCAAGACTAGACCCAGACCCATGCCTAAAACGAGCATGCTGAGGATGAGGTGTATGGGCAGCAGGGAGGAGAGGCACAGAAGGCCCCAGGAGTGTCCCCCATGATTCCATCTCTGGTGCACACTGCCCCCATCCAAGGTAGTGAGGAGAAGTGGACGTCAGATGCCCAGAAACTGTGAGCCAGGGCCTTGCCTTGTCCTTGACCAGACTGGGCATCCCTGTGTTCCTGAGAGATGATGCAGTGATCACATCATGGAAGTGGTCTAAGGAAATAACCAGACTTACTGGCAAATGGCCTGCAGAGGAGCTTCTACAGGTGGTCGGCACATCAAGGCAGGGACAATTCTTGGTGGCCTTACCCAGATATTTGGCCTCTGGGTGCTTTCTATTATTGGACTGCATTCATTGGGGAAGGAAAATTTATCTTGAAAAGCAGAGCAGAATACTGTGACATGAAAGCCATGGACCATGGAGTGAAGCAGCTCTTGACTCAGCAGCCAAGGACCTGACACTCTTTCCACAGTCAAAAATGTCTGTGCACATGAGACCTCCATCAGTGTGCTGTGTACTTATTGCTTTGTGTCACTCATCAAAGCTGAATTTACTGGAAACCCGAAGAGATAGTACAGACAAGTAACCCAGGCATTTTAAAAATCCAGTTTCCTTGGAAATCTCTGACCTTTGATTTCCTGGGTAAATTGCTTCCTTATCACATCAGCCCTGAAATGGTCACCACATACTCATGGAGCAGCCCTGACCACCCATATCTTCCTGCTGGAGCAGAAGCTAAACCTCTAACAGAGATTGTGTGATTGATATCGAGGAAAAGCATCACAAGAAGCTCCTCTGTCCCTCTCTCGTTGCCCGGTGCCAGACTGGCAGGGCCGACAGGAAGGAATAGGCCCGGGCTCTGCTCCCTGGACAGAGGGCTGCTCACCTTCACGTTGGGAGTGTAGAGATTCCTGAGAGAGGCAAGGGCGGCAGACAGACCCTCGGTGCTGTACCCTATCCACAGGGCTTGCAGATGGCTGGAGGAGATTCCAGTCTTCTTACTGAGGCCCTGGAAACAAGCAGAAACAGATCCCATGAGCATGTCCTTCCTACCCATGGCATCAGTTTGACTGCAGGGTCCCCAAGAGGGTACAACAGGTGCTAAAGGCGGGGTAACTTGCGTGAACAATGCCCTGTGAGCCTTCCCTGCCTAACCGTGGGTTAGGGAATCACCCTGTCTTTGCTACATGAATTGCACACCCGGGGAGAGAGATGATGAAAAGGAGAAAGCTTCCCTTTATAGAATTAGAAGAATAAATGATGGAATTAGGGAATCACTGTAGGCAACCCCTAAAGAATGAGTCCAAGCAGCGAGCAGTAAGGGCTGATGGCATCACAAAATAAGCAGCAAGCACAGGCCATGTGTTTCCTGCAGACCCCCCTTCAACCGCAAAATCATCTTGACACCTTGCAGGGGGTAAAGTCAACCCAAAGACTAATGACAGGAAATCCAGGGGCGAGAGTCACACATTAAACTACACCTTGAGAAGCAAGCACACAATCAGAAATCCAGGTGGTGTGAAATTATATAGGTCAAGGAACTCAAGTTCTTTGACAAGTAAATAACAAGGAGACAAAAGGGAATAAAGGCAAACTTTGAATGAAAAGAAACTTGAAAGGGATTCAAAGGGGGAAAGTTACACTCACCCAGAGCATTCAGATGCATGCTCATGTGATAAATTATAAAGAAATACAAGGAAATGACTGTAAGACGGCAGCTTTAGGGAGGGAGAAAGGGAGTCATGTTTGGGATGGGACTCGTGGAGGGCTTCCGAGATGGCTCACACAGCTGTCCAAAATCTTCAAAACTACAAATGACAACAAAGAAGCCCTCCATCCTGTGGGTGCATGCTTCACCTTGAAAATGTGGGCCTTCAGGATGTGGTGGCCAAGCTCCATGGTCTGCTGGCGGTTCAGCTTGCCCTCCTGTCGAGAGAACATGAACGCCAGGAGAGCGTGTCCACTCCTAGAACGAGAAACAGAAGGGCTCATGATGAAAGGTCCTGTGCCACCCCGCCATGGATATTGCCATGCAGCCCTAGAACTCTTCCTTAGTGCCACCACACACACTGGGTGGGCTGCTGCCTTTTTAAAGATGGCAAATGCTGCTTATTCGACAAGTCATGTTAAGGGATTTTTCTGGCTGCCCCATCTCTGTGGAGTGACCCTCTCTGAGGCACTAGTTACAGGGCAAGGCTGGAACCACCCACTCTCCTCATCGATTATCACTGCGTCATTGATTTATGCCGTCACAAAAATGCAAACTCCAAGAGACAAGGAGGCTCCTCTAAGTCACCACTATAGTCACAATGTCTAGCAATGTGCCGAATACTCAGTAAGTATATGTTTCTTGGATATGGATGGATGCACAGACAGATGGAGCAGAACCCTCTGGCCTGCAGGCCCGCCTACTCCACCACTGGGGTAACACCAGAGCAAAGGACAAGGCCTTATTGTTGGAAGGAAAGAACAACCTAGCCATGCTCAGCAACAGCCTGTGATCAGTAATGCCTAGAATTCCAGGTTTGGATGGCACGGGTTCCTGTGGGCTTCTTATAGCTGGGCACTTGGTGGACATCGACCAATACCATTCACTTATGCCCCACTTACTCTTTGATGAAGGAGCCACCCTACCATTGCCTATAAGGACTCATGTGGTCTCCTTGTGGACATGGGGCCGTCAAGCCGATTTGTTTAGAAAAGACACCCACCCACCGTCTATTAACCTGACAATTTTGAACTGCTGTTCTGTTAGGGGAAAAGCAGGTAGTTCTGGAGGAAGGGGATAAATGATACATATAAAATCCAAAATGTGAATACAGATATTCACTTTTAAAAGCATTCTCCTAGTAGCAGCTATCTAGATGATGAAAAGCAGGCAACACTTAAAACCTATTCATCCACATGCATGCCTACTTCTCAAAGAGGTTGGAAACCACATGAGAGAGGAGAAATTCAAGGAGATGGACACGCAAAATAAGTCTCCACACACAGGGAAGGGCATGATCTCCAAGGCCAGGCTGACTTGAGACCAAGTGGCCCCTTCTAAGATAATCTGCATCCACGAGTTCATGAGTGTTCCAAAGCCTGCGGGTATGAAGTCTGAGCTCTATCCCAGATGCAGAAACCTGTCTGCATTATCTCCCTCACCCTTCCACATAATCACCGTTTACATGAGGAAACAGGGGCCTGAGCAGGTAAAGTGCTTTGTCCAAGGCCACACAGCTAGTAAATGAGAGCGCAAGGGTTTGACAAACAGTCTGCGAGAAGTGAGGGCCTGGGCTCTTGACAGTGCAACATGATTCTGGGTTTGTTCACTGACGTCCACCTTATAACCAGCACCATTGTGGGACAGGAGGATGATGCAGGATGTTTCTCTCAAAGAGCTCTCGGCAACCGGAGGAGACACAAGTAACCAAGACAGAACACAGCAGGAATGGTGCAATGAGCAGGCTCAATGGGCACAAAGAGGTGGCTAGCTGCCCCCTCACTTGGCCCTTGTGCCTTCCTTTGCATTTCCAATTTCTTCTTCCTTGTAGACCATGTGTCCACACTGTCCCAATGTTTCCAACAAGGTCCCAACCTCCTGTGTTATCAAAACCAAAAATGCTTCCACACGCTGAACCCCAAATCTCTCAAGTCTTCCATCCCCCAAGCCAGGCTATGGCTCTTTCCTCTGTCACTCCTTATAATCCCAAAGGGATGTCCTAAGGATGCAGGATCTTATTCCTATGCTGAAAGTTCAATAGCTTTCCTCTTAATCCTCATATTCCTTCACCTCTTAGTGGCACCTCTGTCCTCCTTCCCTGTCTACACAAACTTCCTCACCAAATCACACCACACCCTTTCATCAATGATGCCAAATGTTCAACTACCAACTTCTCCTCCAATGTTATAGTCAGTCCTGCCCAGAAAGTCTGGGAGAGGCAGCGACCCCACAAGCTCAAAGTGCTCAAAACCAAGCCAGCTATGTCCTAGAGAAAGCTGCCCCAGCCCTCCTGCCTTCTTGCTCTTATTGGGAGCAACTCCAATCCAATCCTGAGACTTGACACCCTGAAGCCACCTACAGCTCCTCCTCCACAGGACGGCTCTCCAGACAGCCAGGCTGTCTCCATCCATCACAACTCTGACCCCAGGCCACCAACTCCCTATAGCAGTCTTCACATGCAACACTCCAGAATCTTCAAAGCTTCACCACAGAGGACAGAAAAAAGGCCATCCTCTCTGGCATATCCTTCTGTTGGCCCTTTCTACTCCTCCATTCTGTGAAAGAACTTCCAAACTAGATTGTCATTGCCTTACAGGGTCTCTGACAGCTCTTCATGCTTAAATAGCCTTGTTCTACTTAGTCATATCCTACCCATTTGTTCCTCAAGTTAACAGCATGGGAAAGGCATATGCAGACTGTTCTAGAGTACGAGTCCCTGTGCAGCACTAATGATTTGATGCAGGAAATGGCCACCAATGTGTCCCAGCACCACAGAGAACGTGAAGATGTTATGTGCCTCCAGACAGAAGTGCTCAGCACCACCTATGAATACCTCTGTAAAACAGACAAACAGACAAACACACACACACACACACACACACACACACATATATATATATATAAAATATGTGAACAAAAAGAACATAGCAGAAGCTGGGTACAGTGGCACACACCGTAGTCCTGACTACTTGGGAGGCTGAGGCAGGAAGACTGGGAGCATGGGGTCAGCCTGTGAATATTTAAACAAAAGGCCAAAGATGTAGCTCAGTAGTAGGGTGCTTGCCTAGCAGACACTTATACTACCTGACTTCAAAATACCACAAAGCTACAGTAATCAAAACAATAGGCTATTGGTATAAAAAACTAAAACCCAGACCAAACAATGGAACTGAAAAGAGAACCTAGAAGTAAGCCCCACACATTTGTGGCCAACTGATTTTCAACAAAGGTGCCAACAACACATTTGAAAAAGGACAGCCTCTTTGATACACGGTGATAGGAAAACTAGGGATCTGCCTGCAGAAGAATGTTGTTAGAGCCCTAGCTCTCACCAGTTAGAAAAACCAACTCAAAATGCATTAAAGAGTTAAATGTGAGGACCTGAAACTATGACAGTACCAGAAGAAAACAGGGGAAATGCTTCAGGACATTGGAACCAGGCAGGATTTTCAGATAAGACAGGAAACAAAAACAGACAAATGGAATGATGTCAAACTAAAAATCTTTTGCACAGCAAGGGAAACAATCAACAGAGTGGGAGAAACAAACTACAGAATGGGAGAAAGTATTTTAAAACTCTACATCTGATAAGGGATTGATATTTAGAACATAAAAGGAACTCCAATAACTTGACAGCAAAAGCAAAAACAAAAAAAAATAGCAATAGAACAAGTAAACATTTCTCAAAAGAAGACATTAAACTGCCAACAGGTCTCTGAAAACATACTTGATATTGTTAATTGTTAGGGACGTGGAAACCAAAATCACTATAAAATATCACCTCACTTAAGTAAGAACGGCTATTTAAAAAGACTAAAGCCAGGCATGTGGTGGTACACGCCTGCCATTCCAGACACTCAGGAAGCAGTTTGGGGCAGCCTGGGCAACTTAGTGAGATCCTGTCACAAGAGGCTGGGGATGTTGCCCAGTGGTAGAGAGCCCCTAGGTTCAATCCTCAGTTTTCCTCAAAAAGAGAAAAGCGGGGCCGGGGGAGGCGGGTGGACTAAAGATAACAGGTGCTGGTGAGGATGTGGAGAAATGGGAACTTTTGCACACTGTTGGTAGGAATGTAAATCAGTACAGCTGTTACAGAAAACAGTATGAGCTTCCACAAAAAGCAAAAAACATCCAGAACTACCCTATGATCCCACCACAACCTCATCACAGTGTGTGTAACCGCCACATCCCTGTGTAATAGCCGAGAGATGGAAACAGTCCAGGTGTCCATCAACTGGAGAATGGATAAGGAAAATGCAGTACGTATACACCCTGGAGTAACAACTATTCAGCCATGAAAAAGAATGAAATCCTGTAACTTGTGACGGCTTGGATGGAAGTGAAGGTGAGTCAGCAATCAAACCCAGGTCTGTAAGGTTCCAAGATATTCCCTGGGAGTTTTCAGATATGTAAGTATCCTAGAAACAACTTCCAGGTCCCATGACGAGGGCATGGTGAGAACATCATAACTTACATACTAGGAGGTTTGCACTGCCGTGAAAACCAAGAACGATCACTTAGTTCTGAGATGGGAATTCCCAACAGCTTAGGAGGGTGCCTGTGATGTGTTAGGCAAAAAAATCCAGGAGGCTGAGGCAGGAGGATCACAAGTTTAAGACCAGCCTGGGTAACTTGGCGAGGCCCTGTCTCAAAATAAAAAATAAAAGGGCTGGCAATGTAGGTCAGTGATAGAGCACCCCTGGTGCTGTAAAATGACAAAAACCAAACAGCACAATGATTCTAAGAGAGGAAAGATGGTTCGTAGAACAGAAAGAGGCAGAAATAAAAAGGGAAGTGCCGCTGCCTCTGAATGCCTGGCCTCAACTGGGGCAAAACCACAACATGTGGGACAGGGGAAGAAACACTACCCCCATGTCACCATGTGTGAAACATTCCAGAAGTCACTGCCCTCCACTGGAAGTTTCTCCCCCTCAAGTCCTGTGTGCAACAAGGCTCCTCCCAGCATGGTATTCCCCTCTTCACCCACCTTCCAATGTGGGATCCCTAGAGAAAGGGTAGGGTCCTGTTCCTGGAACCTCTGTATCTGCATGTGGTGGGGCCTCAAAAGCTGTTGCTTAGTCAGACACAGTGGTGCACACCCGTAATTCCAGCAGCTCGGGAGGCTGAGGCAGGAGGATCTCAAGTTCAAAGCCAGCCTCAGCAACAGCGAGGCACTAAGCAATTCAGTGTGGCCTTGTCTCCAAATAAATATTAAAGAAAGGCTGGGGATGTGGCTCAGTAGTTGAGTACCCCTGAGTTCAAACTCTCTTACCAAATAAAACAAAACAAAACCAAAACTTGCTGAATTGAACTCAGAAGCTCCTTCTAACATTGTTATCTAGCTTTTGCTAAATGAAGCTCAAGTACAAGGTTCTCAGAAAACTGTTGACTCAATGGTGCCAGAGTGTGCATCTCCTTAAATCAGTAGCCTCAGCACCCCTTCTGTCTGCACTCATCTCAGGCCCTACTCCAGGAGACATCGCCACGCATACCATAAGGACACAGCAGTACCCAGGAGCATGCCATCACTAATAGTAACTAGTAGTCACTCCACCCTCCGCTCTGCTGCCTGAACTCAAGGCCCCTGCTACCCAAAATGAAGCAAAGTTCACCAATGACTACAATCCATCTACTTCTGCCCCAAACCCCAGCAACAAACCCAAAATCCCTGAAGTCTTTCAACTCATATCTCTACAAACTCAACTACAAGCTTTCTTCCTAGAAAATGATCTGACTTTTCTTAGGGAATCATCGGAAGTAGCTAGCTATTCTACAGCACACGTTACCCTAGCTGTCACGGTCTGGCTAAACAACCTGGATGTTAACAGTTTGCTGCTCCTATCAGGTTCAAAAGATAATAACCAACCTTGAGCCTAGCGTCACCTAAGAAAAAAACAGCCACCATATGGAACAGCAGGTAGACCCAGCAGGTGACGGGAAGTCAGTATGAGTGGGGAGGAAACGGCTGAAAGGCTCACAGCTCTTACTCACCTCTTCATTTCTGGACCCCACATCTGGTCCAGTGCTCACTACTGTGCTGAGGGGATTGTCTAGCAGCCTGCCAGCCCTGTCACTAGAGGTGGGGTGCAATCCTGACTCTGACACTGCTGTTCAAGACAGCAGAGAGGAAGGCCCAGGCCAGGCAGAAGTGGAGGGCTTCGGCACACGCTCACCAACCCTCAAATGCCTCACCTCTCATCCTAATTCATACCAGGCCACACAACAGACAGAGAGCCTTGCCTCCCCAATTCACCCTCCAGCATCAGGAAGTCTGACCCACATTGAACCACTCACACAGAATGAGGTGGGCAGGCTGGATTATAGGGCCCCTTTCAGGAACACAGACACAAGGTGTCACATGCTCAAGAGGTAGCAGGGAAGTGGCAGTGCTGGAAATCCAAACAGGAGCCCTAGACACAGAGATGAGCACTCCTGGAGATGCCCACTATTCCTGGAGTGGAGGTCCCAGGCCCCACATGTGACCTTGCTGAAGTTGGGAGGGGGGAGGAGATGGGGATCTGTTAGACAACTGGCAGCAAATCTCACCCAGGCGCTGCTCAGCTTCTCTTCCAACCAAAATACCAGAGTCCTGAAATTCCAGTAGTCAAAGGCTTTTGTACAGAAATGGAGAGAATTTTCCACAGCCCCCTCCTTCTGCCCAAAGGGCAGAAAACAAAGCAACAAAACTGAATTATTCATTCTGGGTTGCTTTTCCACTAAAAACCATGGATCAGAGTGGAAATCCTTCTCCCGAGGGCACAGGGCTCCCTGCAGAGTATGGCTAAGTGGCCTGCATACCTGGGCTCACACAGGAAGGCTGTGCTCTCGCCATCTGCTCTCCAGACCAGCCACTCCCTGAAGGATGGGTGGCAGAACATGCGCGTTTTATCCCTCCTCTTAATGAGGAAGCAGGAGAGGGCATCCATCCTCTGCTGAAAGTCTTCCCAGCCCTGCTCGCCTTGGATGTGGCCGGCATTAATAGCCTGAAAAATCTGCTCATCCGTCATGGGGTGGAGGGACGCAAGGGCCACGTTTAAAATCGGAAGTGCTCTCTCAAAGGCTGACTGGGTCATGAACTTCATATTGCACTGCAGCAGATAGAGCTCGGACAGAGACACGGGCACCACCTTGTAGCTGGCGCTTTTAATGACCAGGTGTCCCCTCTGGAAGAGGTCCAGGGTGAGTTTGAGGTACAGGTAGGAGCCGAGGCTCCGCAGCACCAGGTGGCTGCTGACCTTCCCGATGAGTGCAGCATCTGCTTTGCCATTCAGGGAGATGTTGCTGAGGATGTCCTGGCTGCTGTGCACTCGGTGCTGCACGTAGGCGTGCAGGTCGCTGTGAATGTCTTTGTTGTCTGGGAAGTCATCTAAGGAAAGCTTGACAAATGGCAGTGCACTTATGATTTCCTGCAAAAAGACAAAAACCCACAGTGTTGCTCCACAGAGGTTCCTTTTTTTTTTTTTTTTAATTTCAGCTGCATTTTAAACCAGGTTCACTAGTTTTCTTTCAAGGAGGATTTTCATGGATTACAGGGACTCATTGTTTTGTATTAAAACGTGTAATAGGATAAGGTACAGATAAAAAGCTTATGTGAAAGAAATCCTGATGCGAGATAGAATCAGTAAAGGCTTTCCCAAGGCTCACATCAAGGACTTGGAGCCAAGTAAAGAGAGAAAAAAGCTCTGAACAGACAGGGCAACCAAGCCTCTACCTAGCGGGGCACTGAGACCCTGCAGGTAATCTGATACCCATAATCCTTATGCTGTGCAATTGGTTATGTAACATGGATAAAACAAACTAACACTGCATGTCTATGAACACAGCCAGCCCCCGAGAAAAGAGGCATCCCTACGTGTGCATCAGGTCCTGGGACTATGGAACCCAATCAGGAAATCTGAGGCTGCCCCCAATCCATATCCCTTGACAGCACATAGTAAAAAAGCTGATTGCTTCAATATGGCATGTCATTTTTTAAAAATTGATAATTAAGTAAACTTTAAGTTGAACTATAAGTTGAACTATGATATACATACATTGGAACAAAAATCCTAATTGCACAGTATCATTAATTTTCACAAAGACAAATACACCTGTGTACCCAGTAGCCAAAAACATCGCCACCAGTTCTGGCAAGCCCATAATCCCTGTCTCCCTCATTCCAAATATAAGCACAAGCCTAACATCTAACAGTAGGGAGGACTTTTACCTGTTACATTTTTTTGTTAACTTCCCACCCTCACTTCTGAAGTATTTAAGCATGTGTCCTTCTCTAGTTTGGCAATTGTAGGGAGAGGGCAGAGTATAATCATTTCCATCTTACATGAATGCTAACTGAATCTCAGAAAACTCACACAGCCAGGAAGTAAAACACAAGTCCCATTTCCGTGCCAAGTACCCCTAAGCTATGCTGAGTAAAAATGACTGAAAAGCACAAGAATCAAAGGTTCACAAAAATAAACATGAAGCCAGGCATGATGCACACCTGTAATCTCAGTTACTTAGGAGCCTGAGGCAAGAGAATGGCCAAACTGAAGCCAGTATAGGCAACTTAGTGAGACCTTGTCTCAAAACAAAATAAAAAGGGCTTGGGGTATAGCTGGGTGGCAGAGAGCTGACCTACCATGTGTGAAGCCCTCAGCTTAATCCCTGGTACTGCAAAAACCAAAAAGTTAACAACAACAACAACAAAAATCAAGTGTTTTGAGATCCAATCCAAGTTTTTTGAAAAAAAAAATACCTTTATTTATTTATTTTTATGTGATGCTAGGATCAAACCTAGCACCTCGCATGTGCTAGGCGAGCACTCTACCAATGAGCCACTACCCTAGCCCCCTAATACGAGTTTTAACAAGAAAAAAAATGAATAACCCAAATGCTATTTTTAAATAGATATTGTTAAAAAATGGCAAAAGTCAAAATCTATTTTCTACATATCTTTATTGAAAATGGTATAGGTATAGTCGATTGTTAATGTAAAATGAATGAGCACAAATGAAGGGGAAGATAGAAAAAGAACAACAACAAAAAACCCCACTTTTCACCTTATTGCAAGGCTGCATGTCAAAGTTGTATAAAGTACAGATCTCTCAGAATAGGCCTTCATGTCTCTTTTATAACTAATTTTTCCTTCAAAGAAAGGAAGGTGGAGTCGGAGGTGCAGCTCAGTGGTAGAGCATGTACTCAGCATGCATGAGGCCCTGGCTTGATCCCCAGCACTGCAAACCAAACAGATCCCACAAAGCCCTACTGTAAACCCATGGAAATAACTGCTAGTAGGAACTGCTCTAGTTGACCAGGTAGCCAGAAACCTCAGGCAACCCCATACTCTGAATTACAGTAAAGTGGAACTGGATACTGCCATTTAAGCAGGGCAAGTACCAGTCAATACTGGTAGGACACTTACCTGCTATCTTGATAAATATGCCTCAGAGGCTACGATGGTCAGTGTTTTGCCCATTTAGGGCTCTTTGGACTGACTTTCCAATGTCCTGACATAGGTTTTCAATTCAGCAGTGAAATGGTTTACAACCGTTTATGTTATTAGTATTTATCACTATACAACTGGGATACGGGGATTATAAAGAGAATTGAGAATTCTTTTATTACCTGAAAATTTGCTCTTACAGTCACAATCAACTTCAACCAGGCAGGAAATTTAGAAATAATTTTGGTAATAAATGAAGAAAGTGTATCTCCATAATCAGGTTTATGAAATTCAGCTTCATTTAAGCCATCTATCAAAATAATGTATTCTTCTTCAGGAATTTTCTGCTCTAAAGGATAAAATAATTTTTCAAATTCAGCAATTATACATTTCTATAATATTGTACCACCCAGTGTATTTTAATGCACAGTTTAAAGTGTTAGAAAAAATAAAAAAAGGTTTACATATGGCAGAAGACATGGATTTTGCAGAAGCATATTTTCTATTAAATTTATAATGAAAACCAGAGCACAGAGCCAAAAGAAAATCAATTCTCACAAAACAGTTTTCAGAAACATATTGCATTACACACATTAGCAGAATCTCAATCATGTATATAATACAGTTAGCTCTTCACAAACTGGTACCACTAGGGTGGTCTACAGCAAAGATAACACACAGGGACTAAATATGAAAAAAACAGTAGGGTCCTCTATTAGAACTCCTCAGGGATTCCAGGCAAGGAAAAATGACCTGCCCCACCAAGGGCTAACTCTTCCACCCAAGCCCTAGGTGGTGAGAGCTCTACCTTATAGATATCTAGAGTAGGGCTCTTTGTTGCAAGTCTGTCTGGTTTTACACTTATTAGTGCCAGTTTTCTGCCCAGGGAATGAAGAAACAATGGCCTATCAGTCTCGATCCTTCTCTCTGGCACCTTCTGGCAGAAGTGCTATGTAGGCAGGTAACCAGCTCATATGGTAAGGAGCAAAGGGGAGGAAAGATGGAAACCTGATGTGCTCACACTGTCACCAGAATCCCTTTCTTTAAAGACTATTTGGGGGAAGGCAAAAAATCCAAATAGAAGCCTCTAGAATTAGCTTTAGGTTTTGACTCAAATGAGCAGGGCTCCTGAAAGAAAAAGATATGTTAGAAAATTCCCCAAATGATCTACCCATTCCCCTGCTCCAAAGCAGTCCAAAATATGTAGGCAAGACTTCAAGGAGCGAGGAATCTAAATAGCTTAGAGTTACATGAGAGACCAGAACACACCTCCCTGAGACTGGAAGGACAACTGAGCTCAAGACAAGAAGCAGGTGTAGAAAAGCTCTCTGCCTGACCTTGTAGCCTAAAATCAGGGCATAAATTTGTAAAGGTGTCCCCCTACCTGTTTCAATGAGAAGAACTGAAGTTAATCACAAGTGCAGACCCTCATCAGCTAGAGACAGCACCAGAGGAATCTATGAAACAACCTTACCAACCAGCCCTTCTCCACCATTAGTTTCCTGCTTACCTTCCCAATATTTTCACCTCCAGAAGCCTAAAACTGTTTCCCTTTATCCTGCTAATTCTCTAAAACTCATTGTTCTTTGTTGAAGATCCCAAAGAAGCCACAGCCTTGAAGTCCCTGCTTTGAGTTCCCTTTCATCGAGGTTTCCCCCACATGGCATGCACTGCATGCATTAATAAACTCACTTGTTTTTTTCTCCTGTTAATCATTCTACTGTCAGTTCATTTCATAGACCAAAATATCAAACCTTCAGAGGGTCGAAAGAATGACTCCTGTCCCCAACAGTTAGAAACTGGCTTCTTGGCAACTGTTCAATTGGAGAGCTCATTCTTATTAGAGATCTTACATTGAAAACTATCCCACTGAAGGGTGTGGAGGGACCCCAGGGAGAGTCTGGTTCTGAGGAGGGGACCAGATGTACACTGATTCATCTACATCCTCTCTGCCACTCCAGAGCTCAGCTGACCCTCTTCCTCCTGAGGACCACCCAGGCATCTTGTACTAGTACTGGGGACAGGAGCACTGGGGTCTGCGGAGAGGTACCATTTCTCAGGCTGGTGAGAGGCTCCAGCACTCCCCTCTTGAAAGCAGCCACGGGGTCCTGCACACAGGATCTGAGGCTCAGCATACTCTGCAGCTGAGGTTCCTTTATCAGAAGGTCTCTGTAGGCAGCCAGTTGATGGGACCGGCAGAGCAAAGCGGCAATGCTGTGCACAAACTCAGGCACCAGGCATGTGTACGTGTTGTCAGCCTGGCAGTAGTGGTAAGCCACCACCTGTGGGCAAAGCAGAGCTGTCAGCATCACCCCAATCTCTCCACAGAGCACCTTCCAAAACCTCAAAGAACACAACTTGGCCTGTTTAACAGGATAACAAGCTACACCACTTCTATTCCCAAAGATTGGAGTCATTTGTTAGTTTAATTGATTTGTTTACTCTTTCCATCATGTGGTTGACTAAGTTCTCAGCAGACCTTTGATTGTAGCCACAAATTCATCTTGATTAGCACAAAAATCAGCAAAACTAACTCTGTACTAAATATAAGCTAATTAAAATTATGTATACAACCTTCCCTAGCGCAGAGGAATCCCACAAGCAACCCTGATGTTCTTGGCATTGCAATCAGCACTGGATTTCCTCAGAAACAGGAGTCCCTCTTTAGAGAACCCTCTGCTGACCTCAAAAAGCAGATGATCAAGTTGATGGCCCTGAAACCCGTGCTGCAAAGTCAGCTGCTTCTTCCTCCCGGTGGGAGGGGCTCAAGCTCTCAGACACCTCCCCAAACCCACACTTCTTCAGGGGACCACTGCACAGATTCAACAGGAACTGGGAAGGGTGAAAAATCACAAGTTATGGGTTTCTGCCTGGCATGTGAAAGGGGCACATGGAAGGAGAGAAGGAGCTGCCTAAATATCTACAGGTTGAGGACTGACCCTTTGTCATATAGATCCAAGTTATTTGTTAGATCCCAAACAAAGTGCCACAGGCAGGACTGGGAATAGTAGGCATACTGTATGTAGAGAAAAAGAAGCATGTAGGTATGAGTTAGGGAAGGGGAAAAAGAGCCAAATCCTTGTGCAAAGTGCAGTTTCTCAGAAGAGCCTGAGTCACCACCAGCCTGCTCAGCTCTGCAACGCCCTGCAGCAAGAAGGCTCAGAACCGTCAGCCTACAGCTGAGGGCAACAGGACAGAGGTTAAATGCCCTGCTAAGGTAACAGGGCCAGCCAAAGATTGAGGATGAGACACCAAGGCCGTGAACTCTTAGAAACTAAAGAGTAGACATAGACCAGCTCTTCTCAGGTCAATCTGGAATCACCAGGTAACTTCTGGTTTAGATTAAATATATCATTAACATCTAGAAGAAAGCTGAGACTGCTCTTCAGCTCTCACCTGGACAGAGATCAGCAGAAACATAAGTGAGGACCCTATGAGTGTGTGCAAACCACTGCAGGATACCAGATAACTCTGCCTTGTATAGTGTTTGTCAAAAGCAATTTGCAACCCAAGAGTAGGACATGAAATCAATTTGGGGTCACAAACAGCCTAGTTTTTTTAGGTTAATAAAGTGAATTTAAATTACCAGAGTATATTATAGGATATAAAAATGAGCTTTGACTGGTAATGCTTTTGCTTCTGCTATGTGTGTGACTGTGTTTGCACAAGTACTGGATCTCTAGTATAAGATGTATTTCTCAGTTGGGCTATGATCAAAGGGGTTTAAAAAAAAATCACAGTAGCAGCAGTAGCTTTGAAGTCTACACCACAAGCCTCATCTCAGATCACCTGTTCATGACCAGACGATGTTTGTGAACCAGTGGTCAGAGTCATTAGGGCTGACCAGCTGTCACCTGAGAAGCAGATGAGATGGGAGGGAATCTGGGGCTGAGAAGCATCTGTTTTAATCCCTGCACCAACCTCATCCCCAGGGGCATCCTCATGAGATGCCCCTCATGACTGCCATAGTTGGTGGTTGTCTAGCTCTACCACCTCACACCACTGTTCCCAAGGGAGACCTAAGAAGCTCATCAGGGCAAGAAATGCAACCACTCTAAGGTCCAGAGGCAGCTCACAAACCAGTGATGCATGTGGAGCAGAAGGAAAATTGCAGAAGATCCTTGATGACCATGTATCCAGAAAGAGGAAGTCAGCCAAGTTTCTTTTACAATATCACAAGAAAACTTCAACAGAAGGACACAGGGAACCAAAGGCCCCAGGCAACAGAGATCAGGTGAAAGAAGTCTGGGTCAAGCTAAAAGTTCCCCATCTCCTGCTCACAGAGCAAATTAAAGAGGACATGTGCTTTTAAGGATGGATTTGAGGTCAGCACGCAGAATCTCTCCTGATGCTTTGAGGAACTCTTCCAATATACTATTTTAGATAGATTAAAGTACACTGCAAGCATCCTTAGGTATTTATTTTCATGAATAACTTTTGAGTACTCTCTCTCAATTTTATTAAAGGCTAAGCTCAAGCAGTTATTGCTGTTTTAAGATCCCTTTTCTAATTTATTTCTCAGAAACCAAACTAGCAAATCTGTATCTGGAGGGTTCTCATAAAACAAGAGCAGGTTACCTTAGAAGCCAGGTATTTCACCGCCTCCTCTCTCGGTCTCTGGTTTTCAGAAGTACCAGGCCCTGAAGGTGTTTTGGTAGTATTGAGGCCACTTGTAGAAGAACTCGGTGAAAGCAACGGAGTGAAAGGAAGGTCCTGGGTGGGATCTGCTGCTAGAGAAGAAGCCACCTCATTATAATATCAGCACACATGTGCGATGGAATATGGACTAGAAGTCTTGATTGGTTCCAGAGAGTGTTTAAAACAATAATGAGTGAACATGGCCCAAAATGTGGAGACTGACTGAGCATACCAGCCCCCTACCCATCTCCCATGACCAAGTCCCCTACCCAAAGAACTATCGTTTCCAGTGTCCCTTATTAAATTCATTTTTTTTCCTTTTGGTACTGGGTTTGAAACCAGGGGTGCTTTACCACTGAGCTACATCCTCAGCCCTTTTATTTATTTATTTTTTAAATTTTGAGACAAGGTCTCACTAAGCTACTTAGGGCTTCCCCAAGTTGCTGAGGCTGGCCCAGAACTGTCTCAGCCTCCAGATTCGCTGGGATTTTAGGCATGTGCCACCACATCTGGCATCCCTTATTAAATTCTTTTAGTCTTTAAAAAAAAAAAAAAAAAAAAAAAAACTCTCTCAAGAACTCCCTTGTTCTTGTTTACAATATTTAAAAACACTTTCTTTGTAATGGGCTTACTGCACATAAAATAAGCAGGAAATAGTCAAATATTTGGCTACTCTCTCTCACAACTTAGTCTTAATAATTCTTGTAAATCCAGCATAGAAAACAAAGGCTTTCGTGAACAGGATACAAAATAATTCTGCATTGTTTTTCAAGGAGCCCAACCCCTTGATTTTTAGGATCTGAACCTCCCCAGGGAACTCGACCAGGCCTCCCTGCCCCATCTCTGCTTGTATAAAGACAGAAATGGGTTCCAGGTCAGAAGGACATCAGGGAAGGCAACTTAGGCTGTAGCTAAAGACACACACTGACAGATGGAAGTATTCAGATAGTTCACTTAACATGATCGCAAACCTGATGGAGTTGCTGGAACAACTTAAGGAAAACTGGTAATTTATGTCTACTCAAACAGCAGTTTCCTTTCTCTATTTTATATTAATAAAACAAACTAGAGACAAGTACTTAAACATGGACATACTTTTAGGTGATGAACTGGGGCTGTTGGAAGCAATCTGCCTCATGCGGCTCCCATGGCAGCTCAGCGCCACCAACTTGGAAATGATTGCCGTCTTCCCAAATCCCACATTTCCAACAACCACTGCTCCTCTGTTTTCTGCCAGCTCTGTGTTCCTCAAGTTTTCTTCAATCTGGTGAAAGAGCCAATCCCTTCCCACAAACACGGAGTCTGTTGTGATGCTTGGGACTTCAAACAGCAAGGGTTTCAACAAAATGTCTTGTGGCTTGTAGGGAGCAAATCGTGCTTTAAAAAAATAATTTTTTTTTTTTTTTTAGAAAAATATGTCAATTTTATACATTAAGAAATTGATATTATTGCTTATGTGTCTTTAAGTAATTATAATCTGAGCTTATTAATTCTTCTGTAATATCTCTCTTATTATACCCTATGGGTCTCACACAGTCTCTTATTAAAATGATTTGTGGTCCTCTCGTACCTCCATTATTCTCATGACTCAAGGCAGACACAGAGAAAGCAATACAAGGGGCCAAACCATGTCTCTCTCTGGTTTATCTGCAACCATATGTAAGTCAGGTTTCTTCTACCCCATTCATGAGTAAAATGCAAACACATTTTCCTACACAGCAGGCCACAGCTCTCATCTGGGTATGATGGCGCTTTGCACACATGATGAGGCTGCTGACCACACCACTGTGTGACACAGGGAGACATAGGATGTGGCTGACATGGCCCACAGAGCTGAAACAAAACTGATTCTCTGTTAGCAGAAAACCTATTGAGTGCCAAATTACCCTTCACTTCCAAATAACACTGTAGAATTCTTTTCTAAACCCAGAAGCAATTTAATCATGAATTTCAAAGAAGAAGCCCAAACTATTAAGGAGGGCCTCCTAGCATAGCTTATAGATACTTTATAGCATTTACACACACAATTCACAGCATGTTTTAAATCTGGGTAGTTGCATTGCTGGTTATCAGAGAATGAGCTCATCATATCCACTGTGATATCAGATGCAAGGATAAATACCTTTAACTTCCTGTGCCCTACCTCCGGCCGTATTGTGCCATGGTAATCTAATTGAAGTCCGTAGAGGAGCATTTCTCTGCCCATCTAAATAACTCAGGTCTTCCAATTTGGTAGAGCTTGTGGCTGTAATATTAAATTGAAGTTTAGTTTAATGCCAAGTTTAATGTTGTACCTAAACTACTTTAAGTTATAAATTACTAAGCAATTCAGTTCAGACTTTCAACCAAATATATATTTAAGGATATTTCTTTGCTCTGGTTTATTTTCCCAGAGATACTCTTAATTGAAAAGTGGTAAAACGCAAGCACTACTCTTAAATCAAAGTTATATTGATTTGGTTGCCAGAATTCTCCATTATTCCTGCAAAGAGACAGACTTCACCATAAATTTTTTTATGAAGAAACTTGACACTCAAGCACCACTCAGTAAAGCTTCAGTACTTACTATAAACACGTGGCATGGCACTAGATTTTTCTCTTCAGTTCTGGGGAACGTGCTGCTGTTTGGGATTCCAACCTTGTTGTTTAAATAAACATATTTCTGCATGTATAATTCCACTATATTTGGAATACTAAAGTCGGCTCTTGACAGTAAAAGTACAAATACTTTCTTAAGCTTATATATATATTAGTTGTAGTTGGAATACAATACCTTTATTTTATTTATTTATTTTCATGTGGTGCTGAGGATCAAACCCAGGGCCTCACACATGCTAGGCAACAACTCCAGCCCAAATACATATATATTTTAATCTATTATAAAATATATTAGATAGATGTATCTTTTTTAAAATTATAGAAATAAGTAGTCATATTTACTTCTGACCAAACCAATAAGATTCATAGCATACAAAACCAGTTAAAAAACTTAAATAAGAGTCATTAACACGTACACACAAGTTAGATGGATTATAAAAATAACTAGTGTGAAATAGTTTTGCTGATTCTCAGTAAATCTTAGAAACAAATATACATGTTTGTGTCTTAAAAATATCAAAAAACATTTACATATACATTCTAGGTCAAAATGAGAGAAATAAAGTGAATCTAATTGGGTTTTTGGATGAAATGGTCCAGTATTAGGTACTGCCAATATTTAGCATATGATTATTCTCCAGAATAATAAAATACATAATTTCAGAGCAAAAAAAGGTGACCAGAGAGAGCTGCAGTTCAAAGGCTAAGGCTTCTAAGGACTGGTGAAGGCATTAGTGGGAGCAGGCAGCCAGGGACTGTCAGGTGGGCTGTCTCTTGAACACCTTCGGGTGACCCTATAGGCTCTCACCCCGCATTCAGCTGCCTCCCAGCACCACTATCCTATGCTCTTCCTACTCTCCTTCCTAAGGTTTCTGTCCTGTTTTCCCCTCACTGTCCACACCATGCCGTCCCTTTCTTTCATCTGACAAGCACCTGAGGGGTTCTAGGACTAACTCTGTGATGCCTGGTCCCCTCTCATCACATCCTCAGAGGGTAATGAAGCATATGCCCTACCTACTCACCTTCCCATTCAGCAGAGAAACACCCGAAATCTGCCTTCATAACAGCATACACTTACGCTCTGCACCCTTTTGGTGCACATCCACAGCCTAATTAAAAACTGTATGAACATTTAAGTGAATACTCTGCACAGAGCCAGGGTCAAGCAAATCTCTCCCATTAGAGACTCGCTCATTTCTGTGTAGGACTTCCAAACAGACCTCAGGTAGAGTAATCCAATGGCAGCCTTGAGCTCCCCCCAGGTCCTGTATAACCCGGGCAAGTGAAACTTCCTGGAGAGGCAACAGAACTACCCCCACCCCTCCAAAGTCCTCACCTCTCCAGGGTCCCTACAGGCACATACAGGTACATGTTTCTAGGCTCCTGCCTGTGACCTGGGACTGATCTTCCTCTAGGCAGAAAGGACCATCACAGCCATAGCCTGTAGCTTGCTTCAGGGCCAGGACAGCCACCAATGTCCTACAAGCTACTTCAGCCCGAATAATACAAAGACCCCTACAGCCCGAAAGGGTTTCCTGTTTTCCCTCTTTCCCCAACCCCTTAACAGAACACTCAGATAGTAATTTCATGACAATGAAAGGAATTAAAAGTAGATGACTATGAAGACATTCCAAATAAAGAACTACAAAGAGAAGCCCTTGTTTGATATGGATGCAAGACACAGCGAGATCCCAGGTGCCTGGTCACCAGCACATCAGCTCCAAAGTGCACAACAAAGCAGCCTTAGCACCTCCACCTTCAAAGGAGATTAAGCCAAGTTGAAAGCGGCATTAGGGCCGCAAGCCACAAGCTGCAGCTACCTCTATCTTCTAAGGTGCTTTCAGAGCCACAGAGACACCCGAGAGTAGAAGCAGTGAAGCTCCAGCTGCTTTGCCATGTGCACAGGTGTCCCTACCCAGCAGAGCAGGCAACTGGACTGTCCTGCCTTCTCACACACCCAGGCTGGATTCTCAGACATTCCCAGGGTAATAGTCAGACTCACATTCAATATTAACAATAAAAGCTTTCACCATCCTAAAAAACTATTCAGGACCAAGAAGAATCAGAGGTAAAGCAATAATTTCATGCTACAAAAATGTGCTGCTAACATCTCTATGATTAAATCAGTTATTCGCCTTGGCGCGTGTGTGTGTACACACTAACATCTGGATGAGAAGCACATTTCAAGATGCTGCAGGGAAGAGGTAGTGTTGGGGAGTGGAGAGTGTGTGAAAGAAGGAAGACTCCTCTAAGCGGAACAAAGAACAACATCTGCTAAAACTGTAAGTTGTGGATTAATCTATCAAAGGTAAATGTCAGTAATCCAGGGAAATAACCAGTCAGTGTTTGAAGGAAATTGGAATTCAAATGGTGATCGTGTTTGTTGGTTTCCTAGAAAATTAAACACAGTGTCCCATGATCTACACAGAAAATAGTTCAAAAGAAAAAAAAGTAGTCAAAAATAATAGAATCTATCATCCAACTTCTAGGTTATCTAAAATATAACTTTAAAGGCTTAACATTCTGTTTTTTAATAAAGTAAAAAAGTATCCATGTCATACAATTTGATGTGACATTTACAATCAATTCCACTCTAACAAAGAACCTTTGAAAAGAACATCTTTGCATAGCAGAACAACTCTCAAACCAACTCAATTTTACAATCTTTGACTCCCCACCAGCCCCCCAAAAAGTTTTTTTTTTGTGCTACACAGTTAACAGATAACCACTGTTCCTGGAGCAAGCTCAATGACAGTAAAGGCTGGCAACCTCAGGGCCAGGTCCCATATCACTCTCCAGTCCTTACTCGATCCCCCAAACACCTTTTCTACCAAATTGCAATTTACTTGTTTTTACATGGATCTTAGCATGCAAATACTTTCAAGTGATTCCAGTGTATGGCCCTTCTACATTTTATTTAAAAATCTGTCCAAAACTGAGTATTCCCTGTTTATAGCAGTCTACCTTCTCATAATAAAACAAACAGTGCTGCATATAGTCTACTCAAGAATCTTATTCTTTTTTTTTTTTGAATTTTTAATTTTGTTGGTATGTGGTGCTGAGGATTTTTTGAATTTTTAATCTTTGTTGGTATGTGGTGCTGAGGATCGAACCCGGGCCGCACGCATGCCAGGCGAGCGTGCTACTGCTTGAGCCACATCCCCAGCCCAAGAATCTTATTCTTTTCCATCATATTTGGAGCATCTTGCCATTCCCTCTCAACTGAGGTTCAGTTTTAGGAAAAGAAAGGTGTACAAATTCTAGCTTATTAACCGGTACCATGAGGTAAAGCACTTGCCTAGTTCTTTCCAAAATATACATTTAGTTTTTA
Organism: Ictidomys tridecemlineatus; assembly: GCF_052094955.1. NCBI lineage: Eukaryota > Metazoa > Chordata > Mammalia > Rodentia > Sciuridae > Ictidomys > Ictidomys tridecemlineatus. The sequence continues at coordinate 129,144,755 of NC_135483.1, read as the reverse complement.
AAATATGCAATACAGGAGAAATGAGAGAACCTCTGATCAAACCCAGAGGTAAAATCCTTCTCAAGGGCAAAAGGAAGCTAACACAGGAGCATAGCAGAAATCAGAAATCTGCTCTATAAGGGTGGCAGATTCCCATAAAGCTCAGCTCATACCCTCTGTCACTTCACATGGCAGGAGACCACATGAACATCCCACAGAAAATGTAACCCCAAATGGGGCATTTTTAACATCACTAAGACCAATGCATTAATGTTTCCTAATCTTAAGAAGATCAATTATATCAAATACAAGTTTGTTAATTTGTTGAAGAAAATGAAACTGTAAAGTTGTGGTACAGTACAAGTGATCCATTCATCATAACTAGGTAAATATGACCTAAAATGCCTTGGGTACAGTGCATTATGTTAAAGGGTGGGACGGTGGTGAGAACACAGGGAAGTTTTCAGAAGAACCATCCGTCAATACACACAATGCTCCCTAGCACTTCTCTCTGGCAGACACGCCAAATCCCTCTTCTGGAACAAGGCCATTCTGCTTCCTTTGAAAGTGAATTAGAGCTGTACCTCAGAACTTTTCCATTAGGGCCATTTATTTACCAGCTGCTTCAGAGTTCCATCATAAAAAACACCCAACAGCAGCCAGAATGACCTAGCACATCCCAAAGGAGCAGTGTAAATTACAGAAAAAATCCTTTGATGTAGGAAGAGAGAATCTGGATCCATGCATTTTAGCAAAGGAGACATTTTAAGTGCTAGGAGAGTAACAAAGAATTACCATAATAAGTTCCTCTTCTAAATTCAGCCCAAGAGCATGAGGTGGAGACTAAGACCTTCAAAAGCAGGCATAATGGCTTAGATGAAGAGTGCCTCTCCCCACCTGCCCCAGACGACTCTCCTCCTCGCCTGATGACCAGGGACTGCCAATCCAACTGTGCACTGGCACTGCCATTTGTTCTCTCCTCTCTGACTCCCAGCTGCTCCAACTTGCTCTGGCTGCCACTGAGGGTGTCTTAAGCTATGAGCTCTGTTACAACTGAAATACACAGACACATTCAACCTCCTATCTATACAACAGGCTTGACTTTTAAAAGTTGGATTAGAGATCCTTTGAGCTGACATTAACAACTACACTCTAAATGATTCCTGTTTACCAAGATACAACAGACTCATGAGCTTACCCAAGCTTAGAATAACAAATACTGAGGGACAGTAGGTATACTTTCTTCTGTAACATACAAAGAGTCAGACAGTCCAAGTTGAAGATAAAAAGAATTCCAGAGTGAGAGGACCACTGGAAGACCATTAAGTACAGCCTTATCATGTTTGCAGATATGTAAACTGAGGCCTAGAGAAGCTAGTGCCTGACCCACGATCTGGGTTAGGCTCCCCTACGAGGACTGTGAGCACAGGGCTCCTCGGACTCAACAGAACCCTTCCAAGGAGAGGCGTGGCCTTACCTGCAACTGAGTTGGGCCGTGGCATTATTAGCGAGCTGGAGCTCTGAGAATAAGGGACCGGACCATCTCCAGCTGAGGATTCCGCTTTGGGCAGCACGCTCTCCGCTGACCCAGTGGTCTCCTCTTCTGCCACTGGGGAGCAGTTATCTGCCCTGCGATCATGAAGCACTCCCTTCTGAACCCCTAACCTTAGGCTTCCATCCTTATTCCATTCCAAACTGGAGCCACTCCGGTCATCGTTTTCGGATGAACTTGTAATTGTGGCTGAAATGAGAGATCAAAATACTTTGAAGGAGGCCAGGCACAACTGGGGCTGTTGAGAGTTAAAACACACACACTGCCCTCCCCAGGATCAACGGAAAGTTTTCCGGTCCACACAGATTTTTATCAAAGTATATTTCGTACAATGTATTTTGGTAAATTAAAAGAATGTTGTTTATCAGGGGAAATAAACTGCTACATCACTCGACAGGAAAGGAAAAAAAAAAACTCTGATAGGAAGATAATGAAAAAGCTGTCTAAAAGTGTCTGCAACTTTAAAGTAAATCTATGCAATTTGGAGATAATATATCCCCCCTCTGTAACCAAGATGAATTGCTTGTATCTCATTAAATTCCTTTGAATCTCCAAGTATCCTATATTCAAATGAGCATTTCCTGGGAAGGAGGGGGGGGGCACACCATACAACAGTGAAGGCAGAAAAGGCACCAGAGAAAATCTACAGAAACAAAAAGTCAAGCAGACAATTTCATCCTTGAAATGAACATTTAGAACATCTGTTCAACATGATCCAGGGAGGCCGACTTGACTTGCTCCTTCAGTGGCACAGAATGGAAAAATCTCCATGACCAGTGCAGAAGAGCTGGCACAGGAATGTGTGCCGTGAATGCAGAATCACAACTGAGCCTCTAAGAAAATCCACACTAGGGAGGGGAGAGTGGAGGTTGTAAACATCTTGGCAAAAGAGCAGAGGGATATGATAAAAGAAAGAAGTGATACTCACCCTACACAGCCTCTACAAACAGCCTCTCCTAATTTACAGATGCAGAGCTGTACGGGATCCCCTTGAACCACAGGTCACCTGGGCCATTCAACGTGCCCCACTGTTGACCTAACGCTGGCTTGTGTCCTGGAGGACAGGGGCCATGTCTCCTCATTCTCTATTTGGATCTTCGCAGCCCTGGCCTCTGACTCTGAGCCTGGCGAATGGGGGTATGAGTGTCAAAGTGCACTCAGAACCCGGCAGCCTGGAGGGCGCGGCGTCTGCCACACACCACGATGAGCCGCTGTATCAGCAGACGGGTGCATTTGGCTCAGAGAGCCAGTTATTGAGGATCAAAGGGCCTAAAGGGGTTTGGCTATATTTTTACAATGCTCTTTAAGGTTCAGAAGTAAAGACAACACAACTTCCTCGCCGTGACCACAGGACATCCTGTTGCAATTCTAGGACTGTCCTTGCTACTGCAGCCTGGACTCATTTCCCTCTGGTCATCTAACCATGTGAAAACCCCACCTACATGACGTGGAAGCCTCCATAGAGTGTCTGTGGCAACTGGGTCTTTTCCTTTTCTGGACAGTATAGCATCTGGCATACAGCAAGCAACTCAACAAATGTTTGCTTACTGAGTGAAAGAGCAGATGAACACACTTCCACTCCACTTGTGGTCAGACACACTACGCCTCACTAACCTCACTGCTACTGGTTCAAAGCTAAGCTGATTTGGGATGGGGTCTATCTTACAGCAAGGGTGCCTGTCACTGTTATTCAAGCATTTCCAAGTGTTCTAGCATTAATGAGCTACCTCCATCTCTTTGGAATCAATTGCAGCCATTGTGTTTTTAAATGGACCATTTAAATGAACTTAAGTGTAGCGAATATGATTCTTTCCATCATAAAAATGCCAGTGGTGATGGTGGTGGTGCTAACAGTAATAGCCAACATTTACTGAAGGTTTACTATATGCCAGAGATTGTGCTAATGCTTTATAGGAATGCTTTGATTTATTAATGAGTTTATTGCTTATCTATGGCAATTCATTATTAATGGTAACTATTAATAAGTTGAAAGCATAAATATAGGTAGTCCTTATTAATACAGATTGTTGTTAAGTCCAATGTTTGGAACTCTGCATGCTTTTCTGAGACATGCTGTAATTAGTTAGGTTTCCAGGCTATCCCAATATCCACACAAGAGAGGAAAGTTTCAGACTAGTGGTAATTTGCTTGGTTTTATGGTCATGGCTGTCACATTTGGAGGCTCCTAAATTGTAAGGTGAAAAAGAGAATGTCTAAGTGATGCTTTTCCTCATTTGCTTTTGGAACCAAAGCCCCAAGAATCTGAATCCTAATCAGGACCTCAAGGAGTGGCAATTGGAATTTGGACCCCTCCACTTCCTGTTACAACTAATAATATGAACAGCAGGGCTGCAGCTGCAGGGCCCCAGGAAGCTGCTAGAGACAGCTGGGGAAGCCTGGCCAGGGTTCCTGGGGTACAAGGCAGGCTGACTATCTAATTCTCACCATGGAGCAAGGGCTCTACATGGTGCCCAGGATCTGACAGGTAGAAACACGTGGATCCCAGCAGTGAGAGAAAGTAGACTGGGGAAGAAGGCCCCAGGCTGTAGGAACACTGGCTGAGAAGAGAATTCCCAGATGGGGTAGCCATTTCAAAAGGAAGACATAACCAGGTCAGGAGCAGAAGACTATCATCAAGAAGAGGCAGCCCTCCACTGCCCATAGGAAATCACATTATAGGTGGCCTAGGGTTCACACTCACCAGGACCAGGGTGCGGAGGCAGTGAGGCTCTGAAGCCCACAAGGATGCCCCAGTGAGATCACCCCACATCATAAGTACCCCTCCCTGGGATCTGAATACCAGATCTAGCCCACACAGCCTAAAGCTCAGACAGCAGACTTTCAGCTCAGCTCAGCTCTAACTAGATAAAGGCCTATGGGTTTCGTTTCCATGAAAAACCTAAGAAGCACACTGAATAGGGCAGCTCCCCAGGCTCCAAGACAGGAAAGCCGATTTTCACAGTGAACAACAGGCTACTCAAAAGTAACCATTTTTCATCTAGACTAACCGAAATTCAAACCTAATTGATTTAAATAATCACTTTTGAAAATGTATATTCTCTCTCTCTCCCTTTTTCTCTCTCTCCCTCTCCTCACTCTACCAGGGCCATATCTTAACAATGAAGACTTAAAAAAAAAATCTCTAAAAAGTAAGTGCTATTTGACATCTTTCACAGACTGGATAATGTTTCCTAATGACTCAAAAATTCTAATATTTTATTCCTTCAACTGATAGAGATGCCATTTTTTGCTGATTAGGGCTCATCATCATTCCCCAAACTGGTCTCAGCCACTCTTCCAACATGTAGGCTTCCCTAACACGAGGGACTTGCCAGCCTTTCCATCAGACTAGGCTGTGCCTCACCGTGCAATGCTAAGCCCCGCTTCTTACTGCTTGTTGATTCACACATACTACTTCTCACTCTTTATGCAGCTGGAAAATTCCTTTAGCCCCAGGGACCATGTCTTATCTTCTTCTGCAGTAACAGTACATTTAACCAGACTGTTAGTGCCCAGGGATGAAAGATTTCCAAAGCACTTTCTTAAGTCATTAGGGCACACACATGATCACCACCACCAGTGAAAAGAGGTGGCCAGGCTGGGAACCATCCACCCTACTTTACAGCTAGGGAGACAGACTCAGGAGAAATTGATTGCATGTGGTTGGAGGCACAGCCAGCACCAGTACTCCCCACTGCACATTCGAAGCCCTCTTTGCTTGCATATGCACAACACATAAAAGGAGTCCCCATAAGTGTCTGTGACTAAAAAACAGCCTGCAGCTCGTGAAGCCTGCCTTGTTAAGAACAGTCACACACTCAGTCATAATGCATTGTTAGGCTCTGCAATTAAACTTTTTCCTTCTCCTTCTCAGCTTTTGCTTCACCTCCCCTTCACCTTTTGAAGGTTTTTTTCTATACTGACTATAAACTTAAAATCAAATACAGAAAAAAAATCTAATGTAGGTCCAGGGACAAGGAAGCAGTTTGGTGGAATCTAAATCAAATTATAGATATAAAAGAAGAAAATAATAGAGGAACTTTATCTAAACTTTATCTAGGGCAAAGGGGAGGGAGGGAGAAGGAGGGAGGATGGGAGTAAGAAAGATGGTGGAATGAGAGGGACATCATTATTACCCTAAGTATATGTATGAAGATACGAATAATGTGACTCTACTTTGTGTACAAGTAGAAACATGAAAAATGTGCTCTATATGGGAACTCTGAATTGAAATGCATTCTGTCATGTATAACAAATTAGATAAACAAATAATTTTTTAAAAAAGTAAAAAGAAAGAAGGAAATAAGCTGGGTACAGTGGTGCACACCTGTAATCCCAGTGGCTCAGGAGGCTGAGACAGGAGGATTTTGAGTTCAAGGCCAGCCTCAGCAACTTAGCGACACCCTAAGCAACTTAGCAGGACTATCTGAAAATAAAACATAAAAAAGAGGTGTTGCTCAGTGGTTAGTACTCCTGGGTTCAATCCCGGGAAAGTGGGGGGGGGGGTACAAAAGAAAGAAAGAAAAGAAACTGATTACAGTGTGCATCCAGAATCATTCAGGAACTAAGGGTCAGTGAGATTAAATGTGTGCTACTCACAGAATTCTTTTGGAGCTATGGGGAAATCAAGAGGTGCAAGTGCAGGAGACTCAGGCTCAAATCTGATGACCCACAAGGCAGTGTCAGTCTCCAGGTTCAACAAGCAGGAGAGTATAGTTTTGTCTTTACAGATATCACCTTACATGATTGATGATGTTTCTCTCTTTCCACTGGCTATCAGGAAACTCAAGAATAAAACTACCAAAACTTTCATAAAGGAAAAATGAATAAACTCATATGAACCTGAGCCCTTACTTCATCTTTTCTTTAGCTCCGACTTCCTTTCTCCAATTCATACTTTCACTCGAAAGAAAAATCTTGGTTTACTACATGTCTATACGTGAGCATTTCTAATCCACTGGGGAGGAATTAAGCATAAATAAGTGTCTTTAGGAAATAACAACAGTGCCTAAGGTACAGAGGATAACAGTGCTTACTGTGTTCCAGGCTGTGCCAAGCCCCTGTCATTCTCAGCTTGCTGACTCCTGTGATATTCCACGGACAGGAGAGCCCTCAACACTTGAGGTCTTGGTGTGCCCCAGAATGGTGCTCCACACCGTGCCGATGATGCCACACTATTTATAGGAAATCTGGGGCATGCACTCCCAGGTACATTTATAAATTATGTACATGTATCACCCTTACAGCAACACAAACCATACACACACAAAAAATACAATTTTAAAGGATGAGAGGAAAAAAATAATTTTCTTTAAAAATTAATTAGTTTTCTTTGACCACTACATAGATGGTTTGCATTCTGCATATTCAAAATGAGGGTCTCCCCTGGGTATGAAGAAAATCGGATACAGGAATCTGTTAAATGCCTCTTATCTGTTAAATCATAAGAGTATTTTCCTCCCCATAAAGTTGAAGAAATAAAAAGTAGCACCTAAACATTTTTTTACCTCCACATTCAATTTAATGGTTGACAGGAAGAATTTAAAAGTTAAAACAATGGACAAATGAATTAAAGATCAAACAAGAAAGGAACATAGTGGTTGCTTATAAAAGTGGAAAACGAGAAGAAATGAATAAAAAAGGAAAATTCAACTATTGTGGAGACTGCCTTTTTTGACCTGACAGGTTAAGATCACTGACAACTTTAGAAGGTTACATTTCACTGCACAAAGGAAAGCTCAGAGATGGAGCCCTGGAACAAGTCTCCAGCCCCTCGACCTAACAGAAGCTCTTGCTCCTCTCCTTTGAACCCACCCCTCACACCCAATAGTTATCCAGGCTCCAGGCCACAAGGGTGAAACCAGCCTGCCTTAACCTTTCTGGTCAGGAATGTGGGACTAGGCTTTTTTCCCATCCGTAGCCCAGGCCTGTCCCACCTACAAACATGCCACACAGGGTTCCTGGCTCACCTGCAATCACAGCTCTTAATCTCCCTCAGCCTGACAAGAAGAGGAACCCCGGGGGAGAGACACACACACACAAGCTACCTGGCCTGGAATGAAGAGGGAATATCCTGGGTGGGGTGCCCTGGAAACCTTCAGCTCCTGAGGCTGACTGGCTTCTCCTTCTGTAACGGCCCCAGGACGACAGCTTGGCACTTCCGGCCAGTCCTGTCCCTTCTAGAGTTGTACTGGGATCCCTGTGTGTTGGACTGTGACAGCCAAATCTCTGTACCAAATCTCCAGTTCAGTGCTCGCCCATGTTGCGCAAGGTGTGCTCTGCCAGGACATGCCACAAGGCCAGGGATCCAGCCATGGTTCTCAGCTGTATTCATCAGGCCCTTTGAAACACCTGAAGGAAAAGCTGGGGGCAGGGCAGCGTGGGAGGAGAAAGACTAGACCTGCCTCTACTCAACAAGAACGCTGCTCCAACTTGGTTTTACACAGTAGAGAAGAGTCTCCAGAAAGAGTCTAAGGATTTAACAACGTGCCGTTTTCCTGTTAAAAGCATGCTGCATTGGTAAAGCTTTGTATAGCTGTATACCAAATGCACCCACACTGGAGCTTCTGACACAGTCTAATGCTGCCCCAGAGTTCCAGACTCTTTGGAAAAAGCATTTAGTGGTTGGTAATTATTATGCACCTATAGCATGTTATTTTCCATCAAAGGTGTCAATCAATGCCATGTTTTAAACTCTTCTCAGCAACTGACAGGACACAAGATCATTTTGTAGTCCCACAGGTGGACAAGTTTTGAAAATAGATACTATGCCTTATCTTTATTGCCCCAGTACTGAACAAACTTGCTCTTCCTGGAACATACTAGGTACCCATAAATGTTTGCTGCACCAATAGAACAGCCTGAAGAATTCAACCACAGTGTGAATAGAAGTACAGCATGTGCTTTGCTGATTGAAATCATCACCAAGAATGTCTTTGTCACATTGAGTGTATTACCAAATTATAGATGTAAAGAAAAATTTTCTTCCTTCACCCAAGAGATTAAAAAAAAAGAAGACTTCTATAATTAAGGATGATTTTTCAAAATTGCAGGCAATGTAGTAAAATGAATATTAACCCAGCTTTGAAACACTCTAAATAGTTATTACCAAATCAATTTCAAAGCATTTCGATTCTGTAGTAAGCAAGGCAATACAGGTGACAACAGAGCAGCATTAGCATAAAATCAAAAGGGCAGGATTTCTGATGTTAAAAATGAAAAGAAAGTGCAATTAATTCATCTTTGAGTGTTTCTGCATCTGATCATCTCCATGAAGACAAAAAGTCCAGGAAATAGGTGGTCTAAAGCTACTTCTGGAATCATTTTCATTTTACAAGCCTGGGAGGTGGCAGAAGAAAGCTGAGGGAAGATAAAAATCAGCTTGCGATCCTTTTTTTTTTTTTTTTTTTAATGTCCTAAGCAACTGGGAAGAAAAACAAATATTATCACACTCCAGCTAGCACCAGCAGGGTACTATCCAAGTGTCCAATATTTTTCTGCAAACCAGTCTTGTAGGACAATCAGTTCTACAAAGATATTCCCCTAAGTTTACACTTGCCTCCCTGCTTCAAACTGAACAAGAGGAGACAGACAAGCACCCAAGGAACGGATGGGGAAGGGAAGGCAGGTAGGCAGTGGAAAAGCAGAAACCCAGCACTGCCTCATTCTGAAAACCGCTCACGAATTCGAGCTCAGGTGTTGGGAGCCAGGCAGGTGGACCACGCACCTGCACTGTGGGGAGACACGTGAGTGGGGGAGACATGGAGTTTTCCTGCCTTCACAAAGCTGTTTTATAGCACATCTTGAGAGGAAGCAGATGCAGGACACACAGAAATACTTCAGCAATGGTAAATTTCAACAGGTCAAAATAGAAAAAGGGAACATAAGGGAGGACTGGCTTTTAACAGACCCCACCCTCAGCCAGAAATTTTCTAATTGCTACCTCTAAGTCCTTCTCAGCACATCTATTATTAATGGACAGGATTTTTTTTTTTTTAAATCTTAACAGGAAAGCTGACTTTGGTTATTTTCTCCTCATCCAGGCTCTATTCTCTTTCTTCCTACATGGAGAAATAACAGCCTGTTTTCTTGAAATAAATATATATACATATAAAACATTTATCATAATATGGACATAAAAATTAAACATTTAACTCAGAAAGTACTTTAAAACCCACTGTTTTCAGCAATGCTGTTTTTTAAAAACCTAAGTGGTTTTCGTACACATTCCAATGAATACACATACTTTATTTTTTTAAGCTGGGATTAATACAGCTTATGATTGCCATTTGTAACAGTTAGAAGCAAGTTATAGTCAGAGGAATGTCATTAAGGGAAAAAAAGTTTTCTCAGGCACAGAGGAAACACCTCTAAAAGCATACTTCTTTTAAAGCTTTTTTTTTTTTTTCAAAGCAAGTAATTGAAAGTTATTTTATGGTGATTGGGAACAGCTGCATTTCACATTTGGAAGATTTCTCCCATTGCAAATTTGAAAATCAGACACTGACTTCTAGGTAATGCCAATGTTAAGGAACTTTAAACAAAATTAAAAAAAATATTCATAGGGAATTCAGTTAATCTCATCCAGCTTAGACAGTATTTCTACATGACAGAATTATTATACTTCCAAAGACATTTATGTTGGAAGTACTTGAACCTCTTGAAATAGGATAAAGTGGGACTCCCCTCTGGATAACATAATAAAGTTGAAAAGGGAGCAGGGAAGATAATTAAACCCTGGCCTCCACAAAGACTGGAAGAGGCCCAGTAATTTCTTCTAACGGTCACTGGCCTGCACTTCTCCTAAGCAGCTGAAGCAACATAGACACGGTACCTTTGGCAGCCCTGAGGAGGTTGCCCAGGCATGTGGGAACACATGCTTCCTTACTCTGCATCTGCTGGGCAAAACTACTGGGTTAAATATAATCAGCATGCCAGAAATCGGCTTGACTAGTAAGAGGAGGCCGGGGAATGTTTAAGGATGGCTTAGCACTGTTTGAAATCTTCCCTAAATGCCCTGAATAAACTGTGATAATAAATGCGCATGCAACACTGCTTTGAGCCCCGTGTTACCCCAAGTGTGTAATGCTGAGCCAGCTGCGTGCACATTGTAACCAGCCTACCCCAAAGCCCTTGCCATTCCAACTCCTGCTCTATTGGTTGGCAAGTCTGAAACTACTTAAAATGGAAAATTAAATGGAAAGCCACTTCCTCCCTTCTCCAGGCCTTATGTAATATGGTGTATGGATCCTCACCAGCCTGTTTTACAAGCCACTTGCGGGCCTTCCAATGTGGGCAGTCAATGTGTCTCACCTACATCCCTGCCTGCAAGGATCATGGTGCTCTCCAATATTTTACTCAAACATTGAAGATGCCCACAATCCCAGGCTACACCTTGCAAAATTGGCATGTTCTTCAGATGGCAAAAGGCACACCCCACCCCAGCAATCACAGAACCACAAGTGCGTCATAGATACCCACTCGGCTGAGAGGCAATGGAACATGTGCACCCTCAACTAACAGCAGAGGAAGCTTTTTCCCTCTCTGGCCTTGCTACTGCTGCATCTTCAAAGACCTGTGGCTGTAGTCCACCTGGAGAGGAAGTTCTTGCTTTTCTTCCTTCTCCTCCCTACCAATGTGTGCCTTGGCAACAGGTTCCAATTCTGCAGGTCACAGAGGAAAGGAAACAGAGGCATGTTGTTACCAGCACAATGCTTCTCTCTCATCCACCTAGAGACCTTGCCCATGCAGGAGAGCAGCTAACAAGCAGCAAGCATGATCTCCCGGAGCTGGGGTCTTTCATGACATAGGGACTTGCTATTGTCTTTTTTTTTTAATATTTATTTTTTAGTTGTAGTTGGACACAATATCTTTATTCCATTCATTTATTTTTATGTGGTGCTGAGGATCGAACCCAGGGCCCTGCACGTACTAGGCGAGCATTCTACTGCTGAGCCACAACCCTCGCCGGCCGATGTCTTTCTTACTGCTCCCACTTTCATCTTAATTTCTACCACTTTTCATATTTAGTTGTTAAAGAACCAAGTTATCTTGAGCCAAGGAGTGAAGGGCAGTTTGGGTGACATGCAAGGAAGAGATAACTATCAAGGGAGAGCTTAAAACACAGATATTAAAAGGGTTGACAAAGTCAACCTGGAATCCTATACAGTTCCTTATAAAACAACTGAATTCTCCCTCGTTCAATGCAACTTGATCCAGCAGCCATTCTTTCCTTAATTTCTCAATCCCAAAACTGGGATAAGAACCTAGGAAATACTTACAAAAAAGAGATCCCTGTCCATATGAAGAGAAATTAAATAATGAAACAAGAATAAATACATTGATGGGGCTGAGACTGTAGTTCAGTGGTAGAACACCTGTCTATCTTGTAGGAGGCACTGGGTTCAATTCTCAGCTCCACATAAAAATAAACAAAATAAAGGCATGTTGTCCATCTACAATTACAAATTTTTTAAAAAATAAATGAACACATTGAAGGAAAATAAATAAACACATTGAAGGAAGAGTTATGGGAAGCAGGTAATAAGGGGATGAATCACTCTGGGGTTGGTTGAATTATATAAAATGAAGTATTAGTTAAGAAACTCCTGTAGCTTAATTTCAATGACAATACAGAAGGGCAAAACAGCACCTTTTCTTTCCTGTTTAAAATACTTTTAAAATTCCAACATTGTATCTTAATGAGAAAGAAGGCTGGGAAGGAATGGGAGGTTCTCTGTTACTAAAAGTGTTTCTGTCAGAACAAAAAAACTGACTTGGTTACAGTCAGAGAGGAGTAATGCCATTAGAACATACAATAAAAAGAAGACTATAAAAAAAAAGTAGCACTAGTCAAATCCTTAAAGAAAGATAAATTCTCTAAAGGAGATGAAATTTCATAAGAGCTAAAAAAAAAAAAAGTCACCAAGTTACTGCAGAATTCATATCAAAGATCTCTCCATGGTGGACAGCTCAGGAAGAGACAGGGCAAGAGAACAGAAATGATGCTAGAAAACGTTTGTTGAACTAGAATGTACAACAAGGGGGAGAGGGATCAGATGAGATATAGAAATAGAATAAACTCACGAAGGCCTTGAAACTAAGTGAAAAGAATTCAACTTTCCTACAAGAGACACTTTCCATTCATATGAAATGTCCACAAGAAGCTTATCTACAGAGAGAGAAAGTAGGATGCCAGATGACTAGAACTGGGGATATTGGGAGGAAATGAAGTGACTGCTATCAGGTAGAGTGTTTCTTTTTGGAATGATGAAAACGTTCCAAGGTCAATTGTGGTGAAGGTTACACAATGCTGAATACACTAAGAAAAAAGCATTCACTGGTTTAAATGGGTGAATAATAGGACAGGTGAATTGTATTTCAAAAAAAGCAGTCCACACCCCATTTCCAGGACTCTCCAAGGCCCTCTGGGGCAATCTCCAATGTCCAACCTGGATGAACCTGTGACTTGGTCTTCCAAATCTTTCTCGAAAGAGGAGATGTTGGCTTAGCTCAGTGGTAAAGCACTTGCCTAGAAAGTACAAGGCCTGGGTTTAGTCCCTAGCTCCATCAATCAATCAATAAAATAAAACTTGAAAGCAACTGCAGGTGACTGAAGAAAACAAGGAGCTCAAATGTCCTTCCAATTGATTATATCTGAATGTGGAAGAGGAGTTTAGTCCATAATAAAACACAAATATCCCTCAAAGACGTGCATAATTCGCCAAAGGTGTTATTAACTAATGAGAGCTTCACTGTGAAACTGAAATACAATCTTAGAGCCTAGAGAGGCCTGCACAGTTGGTTCTTCCAGGGCTCCATCTGTCTGCTGTCTGAAGGGCACCAAGTCGGAGACCTGAGACCACAGATGCCTGAGCCCACCTGCAGAAACATTTGGGAGCCTGTCTGGGATAGGCTATAACACTAAGGGCTCTTCAATATGATTTTAATACACACCTAGGTCTAGGAACTACTTAATAAATCAAAATCCTTAATTTTCTCAAGAAGGAAAGAAGGGTGCAAAGAAGTCAATTAAATGTTGCTCAAGCCACCTAGTTCGGTTCAGGCAAAACACACCTGTAGTATAGGTGTGGGTGTGTGGGGGTGAAGGGAACACTTAGAAAATCCTGGCCTCAGAACAGTGGTCAAGATCCCGTCATAAGAAACTCTGGAGAATAATGTCTGACCTATTATCTGCAAGATGAGTGACTTTGAGACTGGGCTGGGAAGAGAGTTCTTAATATGCAGGGAATTCACTGCTTTGCTAGGTGCCCCAGGGGGAACTGATGCCCAACAGGTGAGGAAGGAGAATTTTTGTAACTTCACAGGCCAGATCTGAACTGTCCAGGCCTCTCTGATTGGGAAGACTTTTTTTTTTTTTTTTAAACCATGAGCCCAGTGTTATAAAATAAACATCAAGGAATGTAAAAGCTAATCCTTCATTCTCTCAGCTGCACATGGACCCAGTGCTGCCTGCAAAGAACAGGGCAGACCCTGGCAGATTGACCTTCACAGACCATGCTAAAACCCACTTGAGAAGTGCCTGGTGAGTGCTCTGGTTGACAAGCACCAAGCCATTACATTACCGAGCAGTGTGCTTCTTACCGATAATTCCACTGTCCTTGCTTTCCAGGGTGGAACTAGGGCTGCTAATGGTCTCACAGGGACTTTTGTTGGCTGCCGTCTTGCTGACACAGCTATTCAAGGTTGAGCAGGGGCTATCGGTGCTAGGAGATGCCGTGCTGCTTGTTAGTGTGGAGCAAGGACTGATGCCTTGGCTCAGAGCTGTGCACTGCAAGATGAATGGAAGGAGGAGTTAGCACAGCTGACACAGGACACTTCAACACACGCTTTTGATGTTAAAACAATAAAACTAAAAAAAAAAAAAATGAAAAGGAAAAATAGAGGGCAGTTTTTAAATTCTAGGAGGAGACATGAATAG